>NC_056737.1:834206640-834506640 GCF_019279795.1 Protopterus annectens
TTAAGTGATTCCCAGCATTTTAAAGACTGGTTCATGGGATATGTGCTGAGTAGGTGCCTACTTTAGTGCAATAAGATGGAGTTGTTCAACAGGAATGAGATACCTGGAAGGAGCCACTTAGGAGGTTGATTATTTAATATATGAAAGTCTACGTGGCCAAGAGTAAGAGATTTTGGCATTCTGACTGTATTGGTTAATGGAATCACAGGGACTTAGGCCTCATGACAGGAAGGGTTCGACAAGGAGACTGGTAAGAAAAAAAAAATGAAATTCAGAAGATTCTGGATCACAAAATAGATTGTTAAAACGTGCTTTTCAGTTAGAATATTTTGAGAATTATTTGTTGATATGAAGGTCCTTAGCTCTTTGCCTTAGACAAATGAAAGCAGACCATTTCATTAACAGATTGCTATATGATTTGATGAAAATATTGTTTCTATCAGAAACTGATATTATTGAAGCTTCTAGATGCCACTGTTAGGATTTAGACTTCTTGGAGTTAGTGAGCAATCTTAATTTGTTAGAAATCAAGGACTTTTTTAGAGATGTACCATTGTCTGTCTTATTACTAAAGGAGAGGAATGCTAAATAAGCCCCAGTTGGGTGGGGGGCGGGGGGGGGCTGGAGCTTGCATCAATAACTGTAAATCAGATCATAAGCAAATCATTGGGGCTGGATTTTTTTCCCGGAAATATATGAATTAGGTGGAGTTAAACTACAGGGTCTACTTTAGTCTTCTTAAACAGAGTACAGGAAAAAGAGATCTCACAGATTCTTGGAGAAAGGTGATAAATTCAGGCATTTCAAAGAATGGAACACATTTATCATTCCCACTTGTTCAAAAGTGCCAACAAAGAATTCTCAAAGGTATTCATGTCCATTATGCATTGAAGTAAGGCTGGCCCCATTTATACCTACCATAAGTCACCCTGACCGCTGTGTTTTTTTTCCCTGCCCATCAAACCTTTGGTAACATTAGTATCTTATTTTAATCAAAGACAAAAAATACATGAGCAAGCCACTTCTAATAATCAGTTTAGATGCAGAGAAAGTGCGTGAAATGGTGGAACTTGCTTTTCTTTTTTAAAACTCTGAGTTAGTTTGAGCAGCTTTACATTTGTTACATTGTGTCATCATACCATAAGTTACATTTCGTCACACTGCCTACATTATAAAGCATGACTAGAAAATACTATAAAAAAGGAAATATCTTTATTTATTTTTTTGCAGGGGACAAGCCTCCTATCCTCACTCATATTTGGAGTTTGGGTCCATACACCCTCTCTTACTTTTTAAAACTAACTCCCAATATCACACAGCAGCGAGAAAAAGAGAAAAATCTCACTACAGTAAACTCCACAATGCAAATGGACTGGCATTCAGTGAGCCACAATTAATAAAATGCTACTCATTGAAAGTCCTCTCATTTGAGTGAGAGGTAATTGTTTGTTACCTGAAACACTGATAGAACTTTTGTGTAACATATGTGAAGGCTTGATTGTTAGAAAAAGGGTAAACAGTGCTCTTTTAACATTGTTTCAGTTAAGGGGAGATAAGATATAGAGATGCCCAGTCTCCCCATTATTGTTTGCTATTATTTAGAACCACTGGTAGACTAGATGCAAGGATCTCAGTTTGAAGAAAACAAGACAGTGGAAGAGGAAAGTAAGCTTTCTTTGTTCCTGGATGAGCTTCTTATGTATTTATCCAATCGAGATAAGGACTTTGAAAATGTCTTTGATTGCTTGTTACAGTTTTGGAGAATTCTTTGGTTATATTATTTGGCTTTTTGGTTATATATTATCAATGGGTCCTGATAATATCCCTGGATGCATCTTAAATAGAATGAGTCATGATTTAGTCACACCTGTAACAACACTGTTCAGTCTCAGCCACACCCCTAACAATACTGCTCAGTCTCAGCCACACCCCTAACAATACTGCTCAGTCTCAGCCTCCATACAGGTTTTGTACCAAGTGAATGAACAACAGTTATAGTAATTCCACTGCATAAAGGAGGACCTTACACAGACCCAAGCCATTACAGACTCATAAATCTGACTGGTCTCGTATGCAAAGCCATGGAAAATCTTATCAAGGAACTAGTCAGTCAGGATATAGGGCACCTCCAAAAACTGGATGCATCTCAGTTTGGATTCGTAAAGAGGGCAGGTCATGCTTACTCACCCTGGTGGGTTTTTTGAAAAGATTATCAAAGCAATGGATGAAGGCAAAACAATACACACTGCATACCTTGACCTGGCCAAAACATTTGGCACAATTCCCTTCTCAAGCATATTAGAAAAGCTAAACTGTGAATAAACCCCTATTTTACCCACTGGAATGACAACTGGCCCATAGATAATCAAAATAAGGGAAGTTGCCTCCATAAAAAGACCAGTTAGCAGTGGAGTCCCCCAGGGTTCTGTGCCGGGACCTCTCCTATTTGCCATCTACTTTTCTGAAGTAAAAGCCAATAACAAAGGGCTCTGGCTGACAAATGTTGCAGATGACTGCAAGCTAGGAGCAGTAGCTGAATCTTCAGATGATTTAGCCATCCTACAGGAAGTATTGTCCCAAATAAATAACTAGTGCCAAAATCATGGGCTGAATCTAAATGGCAAAAATGCATTACTGTATCTTTTGAGAAGTCATCTACCCCAGGGACCTACCACATTGACAATACGGCCCTAAGAGATGACTCAGTTGTTCAGGATTTGGGAACTTATGTAGACAGTGACCTAACTTTTAACCAAATGTGTCCATTATTGTAAGAAAGTCCTGCTATATTACTTATAAAGTAAGCGACTGTGTCTAGATATAGGGATGTCATTGTTCCCCTGTACTCAGCCCTCATTAGGTCAGTCATTGAAAATAATGCCTCCTTTGGCTTGTAACTGTCCAGACATATGCAACAACTGGAAGACCCACAGAGATATCTTACAAAAAGATACTAGGCCTAAACAATATGCCTTGCATGCTGACTCAGTACCCTGTCACTATACTCAGTATCCTACAGACTGCTAAGAGGTGACCTGGGTCTGGCATACAAGACATCCTATGACCCATTTCTGATGAATTTACTGCATATCAGCGAATTGGATGGGATAAGAAATACTCAGTCTAGGGATCCAAACCTGTTCTGCAAAATCAATAGAATGGTTTGGAGAGAGGTATATCTCGCAGAGGATACTGCTACTCTGGAATAGACTCCCCATCTACATAGAACAAAATTCATCCCTGTCCATATTCAAGCATAACTTGAATCTATTAATGGGAAACAGAAATTTAATTCCAGTATTGCCCTTTGTACTATTAATGGGCAGAGGTAGCTCCTAAATGCTTTATCTCATGCATTAAGCTCTCACATTATCTATGATATGATCCCAGTTCTTTTCATTAGAGATAATATATAATTATTGACCAGGGAATGGGAAGGCCAATCTATAACCAAATGGGATAGGTTATTTTGAGCACAGAAAGAGAAATTGGCTAGGCTTAAATTGTCCCACAAGGGCAGCTAGCCTAATACTTACCTATGAAGCTACAAAATAAATATAGCTGAAATGCAGGCCATTTCAATTAGCTATGAATGATCACAGCTATTACACTGAGATTACCATTATTTGTTGGAGCATAAGGCTTGAAAGAATTTGCAAATATGTTTAGAGCAAACTTTGGTAAAATCACCTGAGATCACTTATGAGAACTTACTCAAGAAATGTAAAGTCCACTTCCAAGATGGTTGCACACTGATCAGCAACTTGATTTCAGCTCTCCCAGTGTAAAAAAAAAAAGAAACTGAGTGATAAGAGCCAGAAGTTTTAGTAAATTAATTTACTGGCTAGTATGTACAATGCTTGGATGTCAGCAAAGAAGAAACTTAGAGAGGCTGAAACAAAATCAGCTAGAAAAGGTGAAGAGAAAACATTGACTGGAAAGAATCCTGCAGCTGTTCAGCAAAAAGTATATCAAGCTGCAGCTTTGGTGCAAGACATGACTTCCAGTAATTTAGAAAAGAAAAAAATAAGTCAAGTGTGCTCAGAGATGATTAAAATAAAAGGAACATTGAATGAATATATCAACTCAAATAAGAAAAATGCAAGAAAATTTAAACAGCTATTCAGATGACCTAATAAAACTGCAGAATTCAGAGGTCAAAATGAGTAAAAGGCTGGCTGAGTATGAGACTGCTGAAGAATGCTTCAAAAAATGGAAGAGTTGGAGGACAGAGCACACAGGGAAAACATGAGATCTTCTGTCTACCAAAGGAACTGGAACAGACTGTATTCATTTTATGAAAGCACAAATAAGCAACTGGACTGGTATTCCAGAACATGATTTGTTAATTGAAAGGGGGCATCATGTGTGTGTGCTCTAAACCTGGACACGAGAATGCAGCCAAGACCTGTATTAGTAAAGATGCAATCATACTAACATAAATAACTGATCCTGACAAAACTGTAGCTAAAGGGCAACTTATTAAAAACTGGAGACAGGAGGATGTTTCTGAAAAATGATTATTCTCTGTACATCAGGCAGAAAAGAAACAAATTTGTTCCAGCAATCAGGGAAGGTTGAGAGGCATGTGTGAGATTCAAGCTGCTATACCCAGTTGTCTTCAGAATATTTTTCCCGGAGGATCAAAGTAATCTTTTGATGCAGAACAGATTAAGGAAGAAATACAATTTTATCCAATAAAAAGTGAGCCAGCCAACAGAAAGGGACTCTGCTTCATATTCTTCTGATAGTAAAGCCTATAGTGAGACTTTGCCAATGAAATCTTTTTTAATGTTTCAAAGGAAAATGCTTGAGAGATAGAAAAAAATCAAAGGAGTTAACTAAAAGAATCAGAAGCATGTGGGACTTGAAACAGACCCTAGGTTTGGAAGATGGAGATGAACAGGAAGACGACAAGCAACATTGAAATTAATGAATGCACGTGACACTATAAACCATCAATTGCTTTTGCGAAATATGAGTTTACAAGAAAAAGTGAAAATAATTGGACTTTTGTTGAATTTGTTAAACTTATAGAGGACTGAAACACATATGCCCCATTTCATGTCATAAATGTTTAAAAGGATACTGAAGGAAAGGAGGGAAAAAAACAAAGAAAAATAACTGGAAGTAAAACAATTAAGAGTAGTTGTATGGGACATTTCATGATACAAATTGCATGTTATAAAGTAAAGTATTTATAGTTATGGTATATGTTAAAGATACTAAAGTAAACAAATCCCTTTTTCTTCTTTTATTGTTTTAAGAACTGTAGGCATTACAATGTAGAAACAGAAAAAAGGCTGGAGACAACATTGCTTAAGTTAATATGCTATAATCCTGAGTTGAGTTGGGGGATGGGGTGTAAAAGTGCACATATTATAATATATGTAGAGTTGATACGTTCTCTCTTACTTTTGCATAGGTGAATGTCTGGACATAAGCCTTTGGCTTAATTTAATATGTTTTTGTGTAAACAAGTAAATAAGAGGACACTGAATGTGATGAAAAGTTTTAATTTGGCAAATAAATGTTCAGTGTAAGAGAGGTTTGCAGAGCTGTGCATTTGCAACTTATGTTTTCATGGCGACAAGCTCACTGTAGGGATAAGCAATACAAGTCATGACACTTTTTAAGGCTGAATGTTAATGTTTTCTTAAAGAATAAAAGCTGCTTTTCACATCTAGGAGGGGAATGAAGATAACACAAGAACAGAGAGCAATTAGTGTAAATAGTAGCACACGTAAAATGCACCTTAGCATAGACATTCTTAATATTAGGTTAAATTATGCCTGTGTGAGCAGCTGTTGACTTGGGACAATTGTTCCTATCAGGAAGCTTAAACTTCATTATTTGAAGATGTACATAGTTTTGTGCATTTGTTTTAAGTTAACAGGTTCTGGGGATGTTCTGAAGGTGTGTTTGTATTTTTGTTTCAATGTTTTCATTAAAACAAAAAGTCTTGCAAAATGTGACTGGTTCAAATGGAGATGACAAGAAACAACAGTATAAGAGATCAATTTGCCAAAAGTTAGTGGATGCATGTAACACAAAATCTGGAAACAGACATTTAAAAAAACTGTCATCTGTAATACATGGGAATTATAAAGTCTTATCATAATAGCTACATTAAACATATTATTCTGGAATGTGACTGGCCTTATAGATATAGACAAAAAGGTAAGAATACTAGAGCAGAGTGCAAATAGCAATGCTACAGGAGATACATTTAAAAAGAAGTGAGCACATGAATTTCATAAAGAAAAGAGTTCAGGGTGGATATTCAGCGGAATATCAGGGACAAAGAAAAAGGAGAGTACTTATACTAATTGTTAGAGGAGCTCCAATTGTGATAGAAGAGGGGAAAAGTTAGTAATGGTAGTAGTAAGGGGCTATTGGCAAGGTAGGATTACAGTGGCATGTTTTTATATTCCACCTAAAACTGCTATTATGCAGCTTAATACATTTTTTGGAGAAATAATCCACTTTCAGCAGGGAATCTTACTTGTAGGTGGGGAGTGGAACTTGATTTGCAAGAGTGAGGATGTATCTGGGGGACTTAGAAGGGAAAATGTATCAAAACAGGGTAGATTTCTGAAGAAATTTATGAAAACATTTGGTATGGAAGATGTGAATTCAGAAATAGGAACTCTGAGAAAATTTACACATTATTCCCCAAGGTACAATAACTGGGCTAGAGTAGAAAGAAATTATATTTCACAGGAAAACATACATTTAATTGAAAGCTTCAACACATTCAATAACTATTTCAGATCATGTGCCAACAACAACTTTGATAAAAATGCAGAGTATTGAAGTAAAAATGAGATACTCACACTTCACCACCTTCCTGAGGAATATAAGGAACGGGTAGTGGTAATTATTCATGAACTATTATGGAAGATAGAAATTTCTTCAGAAGTTATAGCTAGTGAGTGGGATAAAATGAAAGTGGAGTTTTAAAATAGGGTAGAAATAAAAGAAAGATAGATATGATTAAGAAGTAACAAAAATTATTTATAGGGGCTGACAAAGGTTAAAATATTACAGAATAAGGGGTCACAGAACAAGAACAGGCACAACTGCAGAGTTTAAAGAGAAAATAATGGAGTATCTAGATAATATGCATGAATTTAGAAAAATTGCTGTTAAGCAACTATTTTGGAAAATAACCCCAGAGCACAAAAACTCTTAGCACAATTACTTAGGGAACAGAAAGTAAAAGGGCTTGTTGCCAGACTTAGAGAGCCTGTAACAAGACAAATAACCAGAGATCCTGAAGAGCTGCTAGAGCTCTACTGCAAATTTTATGTAAATTTGTATGAAGCAGGGGAATGTGAAAATCAAGAAAAAGTACAACTTGAACTATTTATGGAAGACTTAAGTATGCCAAGATTAGAGGTAGATGAGGCTCAACAATTAACAGTTAAGATAGGAGGAGATGAGATAAAAATGGTGTAATATAATCAATCTGCAGGAAAGTCTCCGGGATTAGATGGTATTCCTATGGAAGTCTGGAAGCTAGATAGGAAGAAAATGATAAAGATCTGGAAAGTTTTGTTTAATACTACAGTATTTTAAAAGGAGGGAAGCACCAACATTGTAGAAGAAAGTTGTGCTGTCTGTAATACCTAAAGATGGTAAATGCTCTTCAGTCCCAACTTCAATTAGGCCTATTTGAATTTTAAACCATGATTATATAGTATTTATGTTTATAATAGCTAAAAGAATGGCAAAGGTATTGCCACAATTGACAGACATGGATCAATGCGGTTTTGTGGAGGGAAGGCAAACATATGACAGTATTACTAGAACAATGATGATTCGGAGGGAAGCAGAATGTAAGAAAATAACTTCTGTTGTTGTTGGGTCTTGATGCAGAAAAAGCATTTTACAGCGTAAAATGGGATTTTATGAGCAGGGCAAGGGAATCATTTGCACTCCCTGATATAATAATAAGGTTAATTAGGAGGATATATAAGGGATTGGAGGCAAAAATTAAACTGGGAGGGTTCCTCTCTGATAAGTTGTGCATGAAAAGAGGAACCATTCAGGGGTGTTCTCTTTCCCTTTTGTTATTTATATTATATTTAGAGCCATTGGTAAAGAAAATCAGAGACCCAGAAATTCGAGTATATAATTGGTATGGTAATCCAGAAAAGTTGGCTCTATTTGCAGACATTATTATTCTGTACATGATAAAACCAGAAAAGGCCATCTCAATGCTATAAAGGTAGAAAAGGACATCTCAGTGCTGTGGAACATTCTGAGATAGTTTCAAGTTTTTATGGAATATAAACTTAATGCAGACAAAACAAAGGCTATAGCTGCAAACCACATACTCGTACATGAATTGGTTCAGTAATACCTATATTTATGGGAACACGATAAAATGAAAAATTAGGGGTACGGTTTAAAAAGGATTTTGTTATGGCAGCTAAAGATATATAGGAAGAGATTAAAAAGATAATATAAAAACTGAGAAACTGGAAGCTCTTGTCTATGGAAATTGATAGCAATGTGCAAACAGTAATAATGTTTTTGTCTCCTTAGTTTTATACAAAGGTCAGGCATATTTTTATCAACTAGAGGACAAGTTGTGGATAGTAATAAATAAACATTTGAAGGATTTTATCTATTGGGGAAGAGTGCAAGGGTCAAGTGGGATATGTTGATCCTTTCAATAGAAAAACGTGGTTTAGGATTACCTGATTTGAAGGGATATTTTAGAGCTACACAGTTAAGGCTGTTATATATAACATAAGTAGAACGCTATAATTAAAAGTAGAAAGGGATGATGAAGTACGGGAAGGGGGTGGATCCTAAGAAATAAGGAGAAAATGTGAGTTCAGATGCAGATCCTTAAAGAGATTAACAACAGCCGTACAGAATATTACATTCTGTAATACCCAAAAATCACTCACTGACATTGAAAACTACCTGACACAATACCAACTTATACTTAATCCAAACAAAACAAACATAATGTTATTCTCCACAATCAGAAATCAAACAATAATAACCCCTCATTTGCCATCTACTCATCCAACAAAACCAAAATTGAACCAGTAGAACACACAAAATTACTTGGAGTGACACTAGATCAGTAATTCAACAAACACCTAGCTCTCACCACCAAAAAGGTTCACGTGAAACTAGGTACCCTATGCAGATCAGGACCATATCTTACTAACTCAACCAGACACGCCATAGCAAACACTCACTTATTATCTACCCTTCTTTACGTCTCCTCTATGTTCACAAACCTAACAAAAACTGACATAAACAGATTGGAGATATGCTATAGCAAAATTGCAAAATTCGCAGCCCACCTCCCATCAGGAGCACACCACTGTTCCTCCCTTCACACACTAAATCAGCTTGAGCTGCCCAATCTACTATCCCTCAACCAGCTAACATTCACCCACTTACTACTGTACAACCCCGATAACTGCCCAGCACTTAGTAACTTAATTCGACCATATTCTAACAGCAGAACTCTCAGGTTCTCTGACCAGTTTCTACTAACAGTCACTAAGGCCAATAACAGTTTTGGAGATGCCCTCTTCTTCAACCACATATCCAAATAATGGAACTTAATACCACAGCACATAAGAACTACCACTAGTAAGACTACATTTAAAACTCTTCTCAGGGAGCATTTTACCAGCAACTGGCTATGCTTCTGCAATACTTCAGGCTGACAATCTCTCTTTTTTTCCCTCCCAACTCAAATCTCACTTAGCTCTGATTACTCCCTAGAATACTAAACCTGCAATTTAACCATCTATACCAACTGTTTAGTTTTATTTTATAAGAAATGTAAACAAATGTGTACTAAATGTCCTGTACTTTTACTTTTACTTTATACAAGAAACCTTACGTTTTAGTCTACATTACTGAATAGTAACTATTATGTAATGTTGTTCTATTATCACTGTAAACGTATTCTGTGCTAGAAATTGAAGTCTAAACCAGCTGCTCCCAAAATATATGAAAGAAGGATCTTTAGAAAAGGTTAGGAGCAAACTACATAGAAAAAAATGGAAATTCTTTGAACAATACATGCAGAGTAATGTTTTGGAGGAGGAGTGATTAAGGGAAGACAGGAACTGAGCAATTTATGTAATATTGGATTGATGATAATTGTATAAAATCATGTACGTTATGTATTATGTTTGCAACTGTGAACATGTTGACATGGTTTCTTTTCTTTCATATAAATGGATGTTTGCCTATGTCTTAAGTGATAATTTAATAAAAGAGTTAAAAAAGAAGTGTAAAGACCAATTTTCTAATTGGAAGCATATCGGGTGCAAACAATATAAATATTTATTCTTCCACTCTTACTTTATGGTATTTAACTGGTATCTCTGATTACTATTATTAATTTTTTGAAAATAATAAAAAAAAGCTGTTCCAACATTACTTGCAAAGGTAAGTGACAAATGCTAGTCCTGGATAAATTGATGCTTCTAGCAGACATGGATGGCTTTGGTTTAACAGATTTTACTTTATTTTGGAGGGTAGCCCTGCTTCGTCTTTATTTTTTGTGGACTATGGAAGTCCTAGGCTAGTCTTGGGTGGCAATGCAGAATGAAAAGCTGGAAATCTTTTTATTGTCTAAAGCTAGAGAACAAGTGTTTAGACTTCTAATATTTCCCAATAATTTGATAAACTTTGTTGGGTTAAATGAACTTTATTCAACCTGACATGAACTGCTGAAATTGGCCCCATTTATAAACACCTGTTGGGAAGGGCAGAAGCAGAACACCTTAAAATATGGTGAGATAGCCCTGCAGTGCTTGGACCAGTTACATACCTCAGTGGGGCTGACTTCATGCCCCAGTACCTGTCAGCTCCATGAAAGAGAGCATTTTTTTCTTTGCGATTTTTTTTGCCCCCATGTCTGCCAGCTATCAAGTTTAGCCCTAGTCAAACATAGCCCATTTGCTCCCCTACCCCAGGAATTTCGCCCAGGTTCAGACCAGGACCTGTTCAGAGGGGGGCCATCATTCAATTAGCATTAAGGTGTTTCATGCCTGTGCTTCTGCCCTAACCATCTGCTTGGTCACCGTGGAGATAAGTGCCTTTCACCACAGATATGTGACTCAGGCATACCCCCACAATGGAATTTATAGGAGACCTAGCCTTTTAGTCCTCACCATGGTGGCCATGTCTAATAAGCCTTGGCAGACTGGCACTTCATCCAGCTGCAGCCTGCTTCATCTTTTGGCATAGGCAATGGAAGCATCCCCTCTGCTACTAATCTCTCTCCAATCCCTTCCCTGGTATCTGGTGTAGGTATTGCATCACAATGGAGCTTCTGGAGCTTCTAATGACCTCCACCTGACATGTGGATGCTCCCACATACATGCCTCCTGACAGCTACCATTACCTGCTGGGGAGGCCAAGCTAATGCCTCCTAGTCAATAGCTTCTGTGCAAGCTTCTGCCTGCACTGGAGCACTTGGCCATCTGGCAAACCTCCACATGTTTTGGATGAGCGAGCTGACATTTCCCTTCATTCCTCACCTTCCTGGTTCCTCCAGCACTTGAGCTACTAATTGAATTTAGGTTGCCAGGGTCATGGTTACAGCTTTATCCTCTATGGCATGAACCAGGCATGAAGGAGAATTTATCCACTATTCAGTTGAAGTTAAGAAATTTAAGACACTAACAATTATGTGGATCAAACAGACAAAAATTTATCCAGTTCATCCTGGATATGATACATCAGGGCAAAGCCTTCAAGAGACTTGTCAGAAGAATATACAAACACATTATTGACATTAAATGTCCATTTGCTCAGAAATAGCCAAAACATGGGAAGAGATGTTCATTACTCACATGACCCTATAGGAAAGGAAATATATATGACTTTACTCAGCTCTATATCTAAGCATAGATACATTCAAATATCTGGGTGGAAGTGCCTGCATAAATACTTTTATATATAAAGTAAATTGAATTCTGTTTTTCAGTGAGAAATGATAGTTGTTGGCGATGTCAAAGTGGGCAAAAAGGATCATGGTTGCATTTACTGTGTGAATGCCCTGGGTTAGGTGCCTTTAGATGATAGACTGGAATTTTGAAATTATCTGGCCTGGTATGTTGGAACTGACTGCTACAATTTTTTTCTTTTCAAATGGCTCCCAACTAAACAATTGGGTAATTATATCCATAATTTGATTTGTGTTATGTTCTTTTATAAATATCTAAGAAGTCAATTACCAGGAAATGGAAATCATGTTTCCCCATCTCTGGATGATATTAAAGTACAAATGATGTATTTTTTTTCATTTGGAAGAGATGCTATGTAATGAGGTGGAATGGCATTCTTCGTGAGTAGATAGTTACCTTGGCTGAAGCATCTTGAAACTGAATACTCCTACTTAGGCTTGTTTTGGTACGAACCATGTGTCTTTATACTAGGGAAAATGACAGACATTTATGGAAGCCTGCCAACCCCTGGTGGAGGGGATCCATAGGACCTATACCTGAAATTGCTGTACTATATTTCTGGGACTGGACTGGAAGAAATATTTTAGGAAACTTTTTAATGTTGTCCCTAGATTGTATGCAGGGGTATACAGCATTCTCCTCTGACATTTTATTTGACCAATTAAATTCAAATTATTTTATTACAGTTTCATAGACTGTACAGGACAACTGGACCAGGAAACCATGAACATATTGTCAATACCCACTCTAGGCCTTATACCCTTTCTCAATGGGAATTTATGAATGTCCATCCAATTATCTAAGTACCTCTTGAAGGAAGATAGTGAATAACACTGCTTAACTTGGAGAGTTTGTTGTAGAGAAGGGGCAGGTGTTGTGTGACAAATCTATCCCTCCATCTTGCTTTGTTTATTTGTTTAAGTAGATTTAGGTCTCTGCTCCTAGTATTTGCAGGACTGTTTGATCTATGAGGGCATAAGAGGTCTTGTACTACTAGATCCCTTATAGCTTGATAAGTGAGTCACATATCATCCCTAAGGAGTTTCTAGGATACGAATTCAGGGTTAGAGCTTCCAGTCGCTCCTGGCAGCTCAGATTTTTTTAGTCTTTATTCTTTACTCCACTATATGTGCACAGTTTTATTAAGAGGCACATAAGCAATACTATTTATTATATTTGAGTTATTTATTGAGAATATATTTCAATTGCACAAAAGACTTGTATAAATACTTTCAGTTATCACTGGACTTTGGTTAATTGTTTTGGTATTAACCCAAATTATCTGTAAAGATGATGCAACTGAATGTTTTGGTATTAAGACAATCATATCTAAAGCTCATACAATATTATAGATGAAGTAATACTTGACTTTGAAATGTTGTAATGGCATATTGTTTTTCTTAATTTTTGAATACCTTTTTTTTAAGTTTTGCTTGTGTTACTTCATTGGATAATAATAATAATGTACTACAGCAGATATAGTACAGCCTTGTTGCAGACCACTGCCTTTATAGCTACTATGTTATACATCATACTGGAAGTATGTGCAGCAATAGCAACTGACAGATGCAGTATGATACAAGCAGCAATAATAGGACATATGCATGAGAAATGTAGTGTGTTGCCAGCTAAGGGATAATACATCGGTATGCACATAGCAGATTCTTAGAGAGGTCCAGCTGATATTGGCAATGATATTGGGGAATGTGTCACAGTTTTTGTACTGTATTATACACTGCAAATACATTCAGTACATCCTTGTGCACATCATATTCTATCTCAGCACACCAGGCAGGATACCTCTATTAATCTGCAGACTTATTTGCAATATCATTGAGGAGAAGACTGTGGTCTTGGTGGTGGCCTTGAGTTAACATGGACTAGTCCTCACCAAATGGGATGGAAAGTAGGCATTCAGGAATCAGATGCTAATTCAGGTGACTATTTCAGTCAGAGAACAATCATGGTTAATGTAATTTTTCAGGACACTTATGGTTAATGTAATCTTGCAGGAAATATCTCATCAATAAATGGGAATGTCCTAACAAAAGGTGCAGAGCCCTATGCACAGACCATCATGTCAGTGGTACTGGACCTAGTCAGGTTCTATCCTTCATGGCAGTTATAAGTTAACACTACCATTAGGGTGGGGACATTTTGTTTGTGTATCTCATAGTAATGTAGATAAGCATAACTTATGTGCTGTAAGCACGTTGTGATCAGTAATGGAAGAGTTAAAGAAATAGAAACTGAGGTTATGGAGTACCTCCAAAGTGAAGGGTGTAGAAAATCTAATTCAGAAAGCACCACAAAAGGACAGAGCAATGCAACTCCAACTAAGTGGAAACCAATAGAATGGGAAGAAATAGGTCAGGTGCCATATGAAGATATTTTGGAGCCTTCCACAGGAAACAAGTATAAACATTCACCTGAAGCTGGACGACAAGGGAAGGAACAGGAAACTGTGGAAACTCTGACACAGTTAATGCTGAGGAGTGATAGGCCAGTGAGTTCTCATATGACAGAGCAACGGATGACACAGGATGAAATAGAAGAGAATGTGCCACAGGAAGATGCAATAGAACTTTCTATAGAATGCACACAGGAAATGGAGAACAAAAAATGTGCCCTCACTTTACAAGAAAATGAGTGAAGAGAAGAGTTGCTTGACTTAATAGAGATAGATAGACATATTAAGATCAATGAGAGAAATAGTCTGCAGAAGGTCAATAAAACACAAAACGTCAGAAGTCTGATAAAATAAATGAACACAATAATTAGGACTGTCCATAGAGATCCATGTGATATAACAGAAGTAAACAGGAGATATTACTGTGCAGCTAAATTAATAACTGATAAAGTTCTACCACAAGAACACAGGGCAGTGAGGGAGAGAAAGGGGAAAAATCAATTACCATCATGGAAGTATCAAATAGAGAAAACTATAAAGCAACTAAGACAAGAAGTGTTACTGTTAGGACAGTACAGAAGAGGGAACAGAGCAACGAAAATACTTAGAAAGATAGATGTGATAAAAGCAATACACAGTATTTGAACAGATCAGGATCTATCATGCACTATCGCAAATAAACTAAAAATCTCAACACAGGTGGAAAAACGTAGAAGATATGCAGATAAATGTAAAGGAAAAGTACAAAATAAGCAATTTATTGATGACCCAAAAAGTTTTATAGAGAATTGGGAAACAAAGAAAAAGGAATTGAAAGACCACCAAAAAAAAAGAAGAAATACATACATTTTGGAGAAGTATCTATGAAGATCCTGTGGAACATAATAAAGATGCTAAATGGATAGAAGAAGTAAAAGAAAGAATAAGAAGTTTAAAGGTACAGGATATGAAATGGGATGAAGTAACAGCCAGAGATAGTGAAACAAAGTTAAGAAAAGCTTCAAATTTGAAAACCCCAGACCCAGATGCAGTACCTAACTTCTGGTTAAAAGTATTAACATTTTTGCATGAAGATTTAGCCATGAGTAAGAACTATTTGTATGAGCACATCAAACAGACACCAGTCTGGCTAATAACAGGAAAAAGAATGCTCCTACTTAAGAGTGAACCTGCAAGCTACCCTAAACATTATAGACCAATAACCTGCCTTATAAACTATACACTGGAATTGATATTGACAGAGTCTATAGTCATTCAGAAAACTCAATTATGGCAATAGAACAAAGGGGCAATAAAAGAAAGTCATATGGAACAAAGGATCATTTGCTGTTAAATAAAGCCATAGTGGAGAACTGTAAAAAGGGGAAGAATCTAAGTAAGGCATGAACTGACTATAAAAAAGCATTTGATAGTATCCCACATTCATGAATAAAAGAGTGCTTAAAATGTATAACATACATCCTACACTGATCGACTACATTGCAGTGACCATGAAACAGTGGTGGACCGCTTTTCAATTAAACCATGATAAAGGACTAATTATTATTCCAGGGATAAAACTTCAAAGGGGGATATTCCAGGGTGACTCTCTGTCACCATTGCTATTCTGCCTTGTCCTTAACCCATTAAGCTGTCTACTTAGCTTAGGCCATGGCTATAATTTGGCTCCTAGAAAAAAAAAAACAAAGTGTAAAGACTTCTCATCTTCTCTTTGTCAATGATTTCAAACTGTACAGATGAGGAACTGAAAGTACAACTGCAATTTGGCAAAACTTTTTCAGATGATATAAGAATGTCATTTGGTCTTGATAAATTTGCAAAAGCAGCCTTTAAAGCAGGAAAGCTGCAGCACCAAGAAAATATCAATTTGGGACAAGAATGTGATATAAAAGAACTTGAGCAAGTGGGAGTGTATAAATATTTGGGAAATGATAATGGATCAACAATAAAACATGAACAATTGCAAATAAAACTTAGTAAGGAATACTTTAGAATACTTAAATTAATCCTGAAAATATCATTGACATTTAGGAACAAAATCCAAGCTATAAACCAATTTGCTCTTCCTGTCCTAACTTACATTTTTGGAGTGACTGACTGGCCCCAAAACATGTTGGATAGATTAGATAGGAAAACAAGAAGTATGCTTCATGATCACCATATGATTTATAAAAAATCAGTGCGTACCAAGATTATATATTCCCCGTTCCGAAGGAGGGATGGGCATCCTTGAAATGGATTACATGTACAGATCTGCAATCATGGGACTCCACACATATCTGCTGACCTCACAAGATCCAAATGTAGTGAAAGTTTTAAAACACGAGGAGAATAAATCTAAGATGACTTCCCTGCTTAGGCTAGCAGAAACATATCGGGTCAAGTAGGAATGGAAATCAAACCACAAGTGGATAAAAACCAGGCAGCAACTTAATGTGCCAAAAAAAACAAAACAAAAGAAAGACTATAAGGTGAAGGACTAGATGAGAAGGCAAGAAATGTGGAAAATGTATAAATATACTTGCAAGTATAGAAAAAGTACAGTTTTGTACCTACCATAAATGTAGATGTTCGAGGATCTCCATTGCTGCAGTCCTGACATAAGGGTATTCAGCTGCCCACCATCGGCCCGAATACCAAAGGGCTAGAACCGGCGTCGGTCATCGGCGCTCGAGACTGACATCAGTACGTGCCAGTACAAATGCGCATGACCGACGCCATAACCTCAGTCTTTCTTGCCTCAGACGTAAGAATGCAAAAAAAAACACCACCCAAACCTCAACCTAAAAAGAAAAAGGGGGAAGGAGGGAGGGAAAATTGGACTGCAGCAATGGAGATCCTCGAACATCTACATTTATGGTAGGTACAAAACTGTACTATGTTCTTCGTCTCCCATTGCTGCAGTCCTGACATAAGGGTAGAATCCCAGAGCAACAGAAAAAAGGGAGGCTGGTCAACTAAATAGCAGTAGGAGCTGCTGACATGCCCTGTAAGAGTGCAGTGGCAAACCCAGCCCTAGACCTAGAATAAAGAGGTAAATGATAATGCTTCGTAAAGGTATGTACAGAACTCCAAGTAGCTGCTTCTAGAATGACTTTAGTAGCTACCCCTCTCAAAAAAGCAGTAGAAGTGGCCGTAGCCCTAGTAGAATGAGGCCTGATCCCAACTGGAACATCCTCACCATGATGAGAGTAACAAAAAGCAATACAATGGCTAATCCACTTGGAAATAGTTTGTTTCGAGACAGCTTTCCCTCGTGAAGTCAAAGCAAAATAAACAAATAATTGTTGAGAACTCCTGAACTCTTTGGTTCTGCTCAAATAATACCTCAACTGCCTATGTACATCCAAAGAATGCAAAACTTTTTCCCCGTCATTTTGGGGGTTAGCATAAAAAGTAGGCAAATGTATAGACTGGTTCAATGCCACATTAGAAATCACTGTAGGCAGAAAAGTAGGATTAGTACGTAAGGAAACCCTGTCATTGTGAAAAATCAGAAAAGGTTCCACTGCCATGAGGGCCTGTAATTCAGATACCCTTCTAGCAGAAGTAATAGCCAACAAAAAAGCAGTCTTCCAAGACAAGAACTGCAATTCAGCTGTAGCTGCAGGTTCAAAAGGAGGCAGAGTCAGCTTTTCCAAAACAAAATTAAGATCCCAGGTAGGAGTAGGAGCTCTCCGTGGGGGTCTGATATTCTTTGCCCTCTAAGAAACTGTTTAACCAATGGATGTGAAAATAAAGGAGGGTCACAATCATAGTGAGCAGAAATAGCTGCAGCATGCACTTTTACAGAAGAGAAGGACAAACCCTTGTCCAATAAAACAGTCAAATATTGCAATGTACAACTCAAATTAGGCAATTCGACATCAAAGCCTTTAGCTGAACTCCAAAGAAAAAAATCTCTTCCATTTACCAGCATAAACTTTTCGAGTACTAGGACGCCTGGCTTCCAAAATAACATCCAAAACTTGTTGAGGGAGCTGAAGGTCCTCCTTCTCTAAAACAGAATGCACCAGGCTGTCAGGCGCAGGGAGTGCACCCTGACATTGAGAAAATGATTGTTCTCCTGAGACAATAAATGAGGAATCTGTGGCAATGGCCAAGGTGGTACATGAATCAAGCTCCTCAACAGAGGGTACCAATGCTGACGAGGCCAATCCGGTGCTATAAGGATCATGCAAGGCTTGTCCCTCCTGACTTTCAACAGCACCTGTGGAAGAAGAGGCAAAGGAGGAAAAGCATACACGTGAAGGTTGCTCCAACTGAAGGATAGTGCATCTATTTTCCAGGCTTTGGATGAAATAGCCTTGTGCAAAACAGTGGCAGTTGGAAATTCAGAGGAGAAGCAAACAGATCTATGTCCGGAGTTCCCCAAGCCATTGTCAACTGAAGAAATACCTGAGGGTCCAATTTCCATTCGTGAGGATCCACAATCTGTCTGCTCAGAACATCTGCTAAAGAATTTTGTGCTCCTGGCAGAAACTGTGCTCGAAGAGTGATGTGCAGATTCAAAGCAGTTTCCCACAACAGCATTGCTTGTCTGCAAAGAGGGTAAGAATGAGTTCCCCCTTGCTTGTTGATGTACCACATGACCGTCGTGTTGTCTGTTCGAATCAACACCAGTCCTGGTTGAAGTAGGCTTTTGAATCCCTCCAAGGCAAATTGAACTGCCAGCATCTCTTTCATGTTGATATGCAAGTGAAGAAGCTTTGGGGCCCAAAGGTCTTGAATCCATTTTCCTCTGAAATGAGCTCCCCAGGCTGACTCCGAGGCATCTGTCGTTAATATCTGACTTGCCTCTGGTTGGGTCACAGAGAGCCCCTTGTTTAGGTGACATTCCTGAGCCCACCACAGAAATTCTCTCTGAATGCAAGGTAGGATCCGAATGACAGTGTCCAAATCGTGGCAGTGTTGAGTCCAAACGTTCTTGAGATACCATTGTAGCTTCCTCATATGCAGTTTGGCATTGGGAAGTACTAGAATGCAAGATGCCATGAACCCCAAGGCTTGAAGGACTGTCCTTGCAGTCAGCCTGGACATTACTGATAGCTGATGGAAGTATAGGTGAAGATTCCTTTGTTTGTCCGGGGTAAGAAATGCCATCTGAGCAGCTGTATTCAGTTTCACACCCAGAAAACACATCTCTTGTGAGGGTACTAGACTGGACTTTATTTCGTTCACAGAATACCCTAGGCATCTGAAAACTGTCATTACATACTGCAGATGTTGAAGAAGTTCGTGCTTGCCTTGAGCCAGAATCAAACAGTCGTCCAGATAAGGATAAATTTGAATTCCTGCTAGCCTGAGAAAAGCTATTACTGGAGCCAGGACTTTCGTGAATACCCTGGGTGCAGTAGACAAGCCAAAGGGCAATGCAGAGAACTGATAATGCAAATTCCCATTCAAACCTCAGGAATTTCCTGCAACTGGGCCTGATAGGAATGTGAAGATAGGCCTCTTTGAGATCCAGAGTCACCATCCAGTGATCTTTGCCCAGCATAGGTAACAGCTGTTGCAGTGTTAACATCTTGAATTTTGGAATTTCCAGAAAGGTATTTAGAATGGACAAGTCCAGAATTGGTCTCCAAGTATTTCCTTTCTTTGGCACTAAGAAAAGACGGAATAAAACCCGTGCCTCTTTCTGCAGAAGGTACTTCCTGTATTGCTTCCAACTGAAGCAGAGAAGAAATTTGAGTCTGTGCTTCCAGTTTTGCTGACGAGGCACATCCGCATACCTTTGAAAGGAGGGAATGTGTGAAAATAAAATTTGTAGCCTCGATTTATTATGTCCAATACCCATTTGTCTTGGGTAACCAAATGCCAATTCCTTTGAAAAATCTCAGTTTTCCTCCCAGAGGGCTGCCAGCAAGGCAGAGTCCGGCAGCTGAAGACACGGGTCATTGGGTCTGTTTCGAAAGGACTGACCCCTGCCCTCCCAGCAGAAGGGGTAGAAGAACTCAAAGACCTAGAAGTAACAGGGCCCTGAGAGGAAGCCCTACCCTACCTCGCCTCGACCTGCCCCTAGACTGATAATCCAAGAGGGAAAGACCAAGCCTTAGCAGGCCAATTCCTACTGAACTTAGGGGCTGAACCTGTAAAAATCCTTAACTGTCTGCATAGACTTAGCTTTTTCCTCCATTTTTTTCAAAACTGACTCTACTGGAGGACCAAAAAGAACATCAGATTGTAGAGGAGCATCCATAATTCGAGCCTTAACATGCTCTGACAAGGTCTGATCTTTAAGCCAAGCATGCCTACGAATGACTGAACTAGTAGCAGCCACCCTGGAAGAAGCCTGTAAAGCATCAAAACCACACTGCAAAGAATGCTTACCAACTTGGTCTGAAGCATGCACTAAATCCCGAAGCTCCTTACATTCAATACCTTCAGCTAAAACATCTACTTTACATTTCAATTGGCCCAGCAAATAATTTTGATACCGAAGCATATGAAACTGACAATTTAAAGCTCTCATAGCCAAAGTAGAAGAGGTATACAGTTTTTTACCCCACCTATCCAGGGCCCTAGCATCCTTGTCCAGAGGAACTGGATTCTTAACCACAGAAGCTCTAACCCCTTTGGGGCCTTGAGTAATAGTTTCTGGATCAGCCCTAGGACTCTTATATAAGTACTTGTGAGCTTCCGGAACCCTGTAGTATATGTCTGGTTTAACCGGGGCAGGAGGCAGAGAATCTGGGTTAAGGGCAGCCTCAGAAAACACATCCTGAACAACATCCAGTACAGGGGGAATAGCCAAGGGCCTATGCTGAGGCAAAAACAAGAATTCTCTCAGTCTTTACGGAATCAGAATAATCCTGGCCCTCCCATTTGAAATGTTCCCTCATGGAATGCAAAGTCTCAGAGAAAGAAAAATCTTCTGGAGGGGACGCAGAGGGAGTAGAGTCCTCAGCCTCCGAATCAGAATAGGGAGGGAAATCCTGAAGTTCTTCTACAGAGGAATCTGACTCATTGGAAGTCTGAACCAAACCCTCCAACTCTGGCTCTACCCTGGGCCTCTTCGCAGGGGGGGGGGCATAGAACCCCTAATTAAAGTAATCAAATCTTCAGCCATCTTTAACATGTGCTTCCTAGGAGCTGGACCCTGGGGACACGCACCAACAGGGGCAGACTTAGACTTAGAATGGGCTTTGCTATGAGAAGGAGGAGGCCTAACTTACCCTATGAGGGGAGGGAACCACTGACAACAGAGAAGCACCCTCAGCCTGGCCTAACACAGGAGAAGCCACTTCCTGCAGTAACAAAGGCTCCCCTTGAGACTCAGGTAAACTTTCAGAAGGAGCCGCTGAAGTAGCCAGTGGTACTACAGAACCGGCGTCCGGAGTGGCTGCCTCATCCTGTTTGGACCGCAAAGACTTTTCTTTGCGTTTCTTAGAAGAACCAGTCGTCGGAGAATCCGACGGCATGTTATAATTACAACGTTTACCAAACACTAGCCTAGCACAGTCTAACCGACGTTTAATAGTACGCTTGTTAAAAGTAGCACAAAAGCGACACCCAACAATGTCGTGCTCAGGCCCTAAACAAGGAATGCAGAGTGAATGGTAATCCCTATGAGGAATCTGTTTCCCACAAGAAATACAGTTATTAACTTTTTCTGACATCCGTCAATACTGAGGCAAGAAAAGGACAAAAATGTCCCCAAAGGGGTACTTAGCCCAACTTGGTCTCCGGTCTGAAACTCGAAAACCGACAATTCCAGAACGCCGAACGGCACTTGCAAATGCTGCTTCTGCTTAGGGACCATGCGGCAAGAAAGACTGAGGTTATGGCGTCGGTCATGCGCATTTGTACTGGCACGTACTGATGTCAGTCTCGAGCGCCGATGACCGACGCCGGTTCTAGCCCTTTGGTATTCGGGCCGATGGTGGGCAGCGGAATACCCTTATGTCAGGACTGCAGCAATGGGAGACGAAGAACATCTTCTGCAAAAACCTCATGTTGATCAAGAACAAATGCAGGAAAGGTTATGGAGAGGCAAATTCAAACCAAGAGATGAAAGGTTAATATTGGCGCCACAAGATAGTGGACTATGTACATTTCAGTTTACAAAGTCCATTGAACGTGTGGGAAAAACAGACAAATGTAAGTTTTATAAAACAGAATTGGAAACAGTTGCACACCTCGTTGCTGGTTGCGACATACTAATGGCAGAAGGACTGTATACTAAAAGGCATAATAATGTGGCGAGACTGTTGCACTGGGGATTGTGCTGCAAACATTATGGTATTGAAGTGGCTGAAAAACACTGGAAACATGAGCCACAAAGCATCATAGAAAATTATGAAGTCTACATCACATGGGATCATCCATTACCAACAATTCAAAAGATAGATGCTAGAAAACCGGTTGCAGTGGTCCAAGAAAAGAAGACAAAAGTAGCATTGATTATTGAAATCACCACACCCAGTGACTACAGTCTCCTGTGTACAGAGAGACACAAAGTCATAAAATATCAGGATTTGCAAGCAGAAATGAGAGCAACACGGAAGAAAGATACCCAGACAGTTCCAATTGTAGTAGGTGCAACGGGTCTTATAAAAAAAGAGTCTACAATCATATTTAGATATGCTACCAATACATGTAACTCCATATGAATTGCAGAAGGAGTCATTACTGGGCATATTGTGGGTCCTGCAAAGACTACTTTTGGATGACATCAAAGAGTGAAACAATACTAATTTCATGAATTTTAATTGTACTTTGACTTAGGAATGGGGTCCATTCCCATCATGGTATTAAAAACCCAAAATATCTGGAAAAATTAAAAGATGCGATGGAAAGTAGGTATTCAGGAATCAGATGCCAATTCACATGACTATTTCAGTCACAGAGCAATCATGGTTAGTGTAATTTTGCAGGACACTCATTTTTAATGTAATCTTGCATGAAATATCTCATCAATAAATTGGAATGTCCTAACCAAAGGTGCAAAGCCCTATGCACAGACCATCATGTCAGTGGTACTGGACCTAGTCAGGTTCTACCATTCATGGCAGTTATAAGTTAACACTACCATTAGGGTGGGGAAATTATGTTTGTGTACCTCATGGTAATGTAGATAAGCATAACTTACGTACTGTGAGCGTGTTGTGATTCTTTCTATTTTATTGTTTTGAACTGTCTTGGAGATTTTCTCCCTGGGATTCCACTAAAAATGGAATTTCTCAGTTGGACATTCTCACTAAACAAATGTAATAAAAAATGAGACAGACCCGGCCCTGAGAGATAGTAACAAGGACACTAAAAATGGAGTGATAAGGGAAAAGCTGAGCAGCCGATGGTCAGCTATAGGGCATTCAAAATGGGGAAAAATAAATAAATGAATAAATATGAGCATTGTGTGCATATTATGGTGTTCTCTACTACCATTATGTTTATTTCCATGAGAATTATCACACAAGGTTTCTGCATATGATATGACTGTTGTTAAATAGGTAGCTGCCTGTGTAGCATGGTACGTACATCATGTGCCAAACAGAACCCATGTTATTCAGTGTAGGCTTTCCTGTCCAGGTACAGTAGGCCTTACTGCAGCAGCAGTACCATGTCAGGACTCATTGCTATAATCATAGCATTGCACTGTTATTCCACCATATCTTGCATTAATCTGTTTACAACCTAACCTCTCTTACTATTCCTTGTTTTACTACTATTTAAACTTACACTATCTCTTACCATTTTTCACAGTTCCTTGTCTCACCACCACTTGAAACTGCTGCTGTATCATTATTATATATGTATGTATCTTTCTTCACTTTGCTATGCATTAGATAAACTGTGATTACAAATGCCTGTTATACAATCATAGAATCACAGAATGTACGAGCCAACTAGACCATGTGACCATTTATACCTTGCCAGTACCCACCCTTGGACCTTAGCATCTTTTTCAAGGAGTGATAGGTCTATCATACCTGTGGTGAATTTATGAATACACATTCAATTGTCTAATTCCTTCTTATATCACATTACTTGATCTGGAGTCCTGAGAAAGGATAGTCACTGTGTGATGAAGCTGTCTCTTCACTGTGATATGTTTGTTTCCTGAAGCAGGTTCAGATTTCTGCTTCTGGTGTTCACAGGACTATTGATCTGTGGAGAAACAAGAGGTATAGGACTGCTGGATCCCTAAGGGCTTAGAAGACAAGGCACAGATCATCACAAAGGAGCCTGTAGGACACTGAATATAAGGACACAGCCTCCAGTCTCTCTTGAAAGTGCAGGTCTTTTTTGTCCCATGACTTTTTTGGTCAGGAACCTGTGGAGTCTCTAACTGCTTGATATGTTTAGTAAGGTAGTAATAAAGTTGCTAACAACTCTACTTCTCCTTACTATTAATAGGTTTACTATCATTTTCCCGATTGCACTTTGTGCGAACTATCGTTTCTATGAACCATAGAAACTAAAACCACATTCAGCGAACAACACTATTGTTGAATGCGGAAGTGGTGAATGTTTGAATTTGACACAATACGAAAATGCACCAAACTTCCACAAATGGAATCACTCTCTGATACACAGTGAACAATGAGTTTGCAGGGGGGCAAGCCCCCCCTGCACCCCCATACCCCCTGCTACTTAGATATGCAAACTCAAAGAAGGGGTACATTTCCCCGATCCCCACTATAGTGCGAGCTGCATGAAAATGTAGAAAGTTACAACAGCGAATACTGTATTGCATTCGCTGTTGTATATTTCTACATTTCAGCATTCGTTCTTTTGATTCTACCAAATGGGTCGATTCAGACTAATGTGAATCACACAAAGTCCAAACGCCCATTTGATAGTAAATCCTGTTAATATATGCATTCTCTGCTTAGCAATTATCAAAATTAGATGAGCAATGGTTTGACCACATATTGGAATTATTGGTGCTATTTCACATTGTTGAAAATTATGCATAGCAATAGTTATGTAGTCATACTGTTTACTGTCCTTTCATTTTATTATTTTAAATATTATTTTCCCAGGGTCCTCTGAAAAATGGACTCTTTCCACTTAGGGGGCATCAATATGTAAGTAAGCAAATAATAAATAAATAAATAAATACAGCCAGGCTGTGTTCCTAGGTATGTGTTGTGCACTGTACATTCATACTGCATGAATGGTGCATTTCTCTTCATGGTGCAGGTCATCTGATATTTTGTTCTGTTTATTGTTACACACAGGTATACCATCACATGTGCACAGTTGTCTGGCAAGATCAATAAGAAAGTGAAGACACAAGTCATGAGTATAACATTGTTTTGCAAGGCATCTCATCCACACTTCTTTAAACAGGAGGAAAGCAGTGTGGGTAATGAGGTGGGGGAGATGGTACGGCAGGATGAGAAGGACTTACTTTTCATACTTGTAAAAAATAAGAATGGTGAGAGTGCAGCAGTTCTCAACCTTTGCTCACAATCTGCCAAGGACACACTGAGGATCATATAGATCTGTGTAGCATTGCATTTGCTATAAGACCATCATGACTCACAGAATGAAAGGGCTATTCCTCTAGGATCATTTATAGCATTCATGGCCACAGTTTCTGTGTCTGAAAAGGAATTAAGTGCTTCTAGTCACTGTGCAGAAACTGGCATGGATGCAGACAAAGCTATGTTTGTGTCTAAGTTAAAGGTCATGTTGCAGCAGGGCTTGTGCCTGAAACATTTGTGCATGATCCAGCTGTGGCTTCCTACAGCAAACTCATATGCCAGGCCATCTGCCACTAACAATAGCCAGAAGCAAAGGCTTGCTGCTTGGCAATATTAGCATGATTACAGTACATTTAAATGTTGGTGTGGCTGAGGTAACATGAAGTATACACATGTGTCAGTTATCTTCAGATAGAACACATCATGGTCTGATCTAGTAAATGCATGCTGTCATGAAAAATACATAGGTTGTGAGGCACTCTAGGGCTCCACAGTTACTGTACAAGATACTACTAGCCAGAAAACTGATGGTGTCTGTGGGAGCACAGTCAACCAGTAGGCAGTTGCTTATGTGTCTTAAGCTGATGTCACTGATGTGGCCCATCCAGGGACATATCCTGTCACATTCCACTGTATATGTGCACAATGGATAGTTGCAACCCAGGCATGAACACATGCTGGTGCCTTCACATTGCATGCTCATGGGCCAAGGCAGCAGTAGACACTTCCTACCATGATGTGTGCTTGTGGCTGGTATGCATGTCATGTATAGTCCTAAGCAAGTATGTGGATTATGTTCTATTCATAGGTGGTTCCTAGGGATCTCAAAGTTATCATACAGGATGCCTTATTCTATGCACAGTTTATAAATCATATGCACTTTACTCAGCTCATACATTATCACAGCCTTATCACTGCTATAGTACAAGCTTGTATGCCATTTTACATTCTACACAATTAGGAATGTGACACAACACTGCAGCTGTATGTGTTGGATACTCATATGATGCATGTTATGCTGATAGTCATATGGAGCATGTAATACTGTATACATCAACCAAATACTTGTTGAATGCCATAGTATGGTTATGTCATGCCTATTGTGCAAAATCTGCCAGTGGTGATACGTTTCTTGCATCTTCTTTTTCTTCTACTTTGCTGTCTTTTGAGATCTGGTCAGTTTCCACCTGTTCCATGTCCTATCATATTCATTAACAGCCACATTTTTTGCAGCATAACAAGGTCAAGAACATTTTGCACAGCTGGTGCATACTGCAGCACACCTCCAACTCATCCATGCATCAGAACTGCATTTTAGTGTACGAAACATGTTCTGTGACCCTCCATGTTCGCTTGTACGCCTGGTTATACTTCTACTCAGCATGTAACTATGGAGGTTGGATAAGTGCCATCAGCCACTGTTTCAATGGGTAGATGATATCACATGTGAAATGTAGAGAGATCATGATTTAGGTGTTGTGTGGCCCCTGTAGGTCATTTTCACCATTTACATTTCTATTTCATTGTACATATGCATGGAATGGCCTATTTACTTACCAACCAAATATCGCTGAGGCATGTGACCCTGACTGAATGGCAGATACAAACTACTTATTTGCAATATGTCATGTACAGTTTCCTAATAAAAATGCAACTGTTTTGATCAACTCACATAAGTGCAATCACAAGACATTGCAAACAACAGAGATGCACTAAGAAAAATCACTAAAAAGCATTTTTTTGCATGAATCAAACCCTCCTGCACCCGCACTGTCCCACTGCTTATATATACCAACTAAAGACTGCTGCATTTTAGGCAAAGGAGAAATACCCAGGATATATTTATCTTTAGGTGCAAAGAAACAAATAATTTCCCTATGTAGTCCAGAAACAGTGTTAAAAATACAAAGCCTCTGTTGGAATGACCAAACATCTCTTTACTAAAGCATTTAACACTCCTGTCTTCCACATAAATACAGAGACGTCTTCAGATCAATGTAACAATCAAATCAATCAATTTAAATAATTTGTAATATACCCATATGATACTTAACAGCCAATAAAAAACACCCAACAAATTCAATAAATAAGTTGTAGCAACTGAATATAAAATATATCTTCTTCTTCTTCTTTCGGCTTTTCCCGGTTAGGGGTCACCACAGTGGATCATCTGTCCACTCATGATTGGCAGTGGAGTTTTACGGTGTCGAGTTGCCAGCCCGGTGCCCAACCTTCCACAGAAGGCACACGCATGCAGACACTCACACCTAGGGCCAATTTAGCGTGTCCAATTCACCTACTGCATGTCTTTGGGATGTGGGAGGAAACCGGAGCACCCGGAGGAAACCCACACGACCACAGGGAGGACATGCAGACTCTACACAGAAGGCACCCCATCCAAGAATCGAACCGGAGAACCTCTTGCTGTGAGGCAGCAACGCTAACTGCTGCACCATAATTGTAGTAAATCTAAGTAACATTATTGGAATGAAAGAAGTTTGACCAGCAAATTTTTCTGAATGCTGGTAATGCTCCAGGATTCAATGATCATTTAAGTATTAAAAGCATTTTGAAGCCGGAACCCTTAAGATGAGAGCCTTTTTTTCCTTAGTTGGCTTTCTGGTTGTGTTTTCCACCATACTGCTATGAAGATTTGATATAGCTTTATAAAATTCTATAAGCATTTTGTAATTTCAAGTACTTTAACTTTTTTTTTAATTTGTTGGGTGTTTTCATTGGCTGTGTATGTCATGTGATATTATTAGACACTAAAGTGAATGAGTTGACTGTTACATTGTTCTAAAGATGTCTCTGCATTTGGTTGACAGGTGAAAGCACAAAACATTTTATTAAACAGTATTTTGTTCATTCCGAGAATGCCTTTGCATTTCTTTAGGTGCCAAACCCAGTTTTGGTCCAACATGACATGATTTGTGAGAGGTGAAATTACCTATATAACCTGTAGGCAACCATTTCACCTACACAGATGATCAGTAAGCAGCACATAAACCCACCCATACCTCCAGGCAATTATACTCAGCCAACATATGCTAATGCACACTCTTTGTTCCTACAAGAATTAGGTTAAAGAGCCTGGACAGCAACACAACAACACAGCAACACATCCGCAGCACCCATGTAACTCAGTGAAACAGAAATACTGCAGACTGCAAATTTTCCTCTGTCATTAAACCTGCACATCTAAATAGAAATGTCTTCGTAACTGGTGACTCCATCATCAGACTCGCTGACTTTACACACTGGGCTGGATGAAGATAGGATGATAGTTAGATGCCTACTGATGCTAGGATCCAAAGGCATTGTGAGGACCCTACAGTGTCTCAAACAGGATAACTATACCTATGACCTGATGGTGGCTGCTATAGGTATCGACGATCTGAGGTGCTTAACTGACAAAAGACATGGAGAGAGATATGTTGGAGCTTCCAATGTTTCTGTCAGATACAGGTTAGACTTTAGCCCTGAATGGAATCCTAGCCTTAACCAGAATGATGTACCATATAAAAAGAGATGATAATTGGATTTAACAATTGACTAAGTAGCTGATGAAATTTAGGATGAAATTACTCACTTGCTTCACCAAGGATACACTGCACATTTTATTCTACAAATTCTGTATATTGGCCAAATCAGTTGCCCTTTCTGATGCCTTATTTTAGGAAAGTCTGCCTTCTAGACTTTCTAAAATAACAAAAAGATTTGTAGTAAATTCCAGTCTAGACCATGTTAATGGTGCTCTGCTCATTGCCAGATGTGTTAACACTACAAGATCTTGTGGCTCTCCCGTTGAGCACATCCATATTTGTGTTCTAACGGACACTCAGTTTCAGTGTCAAGACAACAGAACCTCTTTAGGATGTTTCAGGACCTATCTCACATTTGGACCTGCTGGAAACTGTGGGAGAGTATCAATATTTCTCAGAGATCCAGGTGATTTAAATTATCCATTCTTCAAATGGAGCACCTCAGTCACAAAGGTTTGATATACCCATTAATTCCTAGACCAGCTCCCTTGTACAAAAATTTTCTTAACCTCTGTCTTGCTAGCAAGGTGCCTACTTTAGGTATTCTTAAAGCATCCTCATCTCTGGTCAGATATGATCAGACATCCATCATTTTCTCCTTTGTGGCATCTAAACCATCATAACAAATACCTCTGAATGTAAGGACTTTAAAAAGATAAACCTAGTAAAGCTATATGATGAGCTCTCACAATTTAACTGCAAGATTTCCATCCTCAGTGTAGCCTCAGCTGTCCACTGTGCCAATGAATTTTAGTTTCATCAAACAAAATAAACCAAGTGGTTGCAATCAGAACCAAATACATTTGTGAATGCAAAAATATACCACTTTGGTGGAATGCTTGCATTAAAAACCTCTGCAGTAAAAGGGAAAAATAATTAAGGACTGTAATAAAACATCTACCCACATTAAAGACTCAAAAAGATCAACAAAATTGAAAGTTACTATTTAGAAGCAATGCAGAACACAAAGTTAGAATCTGAATACAGTGATAATAATAAATCCTTTAACTAAATCAGATGATTAAGAAATAAAACTCAGCAATGCTCTGAATTAATTCATAATGTTTAACCCACTCCAATCTTTATTGCTACTATACTCACACATAGCTTTAGTGCCAAATTTACACCAGAAACAGTTACTGAAGTTCCACAAATTTGCTGAGTCTTTTCCACCCTTCAATATTATTATTATTATGAAGCAAACATATGCTATCTTTCCTTTCTAAAGTCAAAATACCTCTATAGGTTCCAATAATATACCTGGTTGCTCAATCAACAGTGTCAAACATGCCCTCTCTAAACCCCTTCTAAACCCGTTCAGCTTAAGCATAAACACATGGTATGTTCCTGAGATACTGGAAATTGCTATGGTCATGCTCCATCAAAGAGGGGGCTGAGCTCAGATTTTGGGGACTACAGACCCATCAGAGTAACAAGTCTCATTTGCAAAACCATGGAACTCATTATATCTAATTTTATCATCTTTGATATAAGAAATATTTTTGTTCTAGACCCACAACAATATGGTTCTGCCTATGAGAGATCATATCTATTTAATTTAGTAAACTTTCTTGAGAAAGTCACTGATGCTGTAAATAGTGGTCATGCTATTCATGTAGCATATCTAGATCTTGCTAAGGCTTTTGACACTGTTCCCCTTACTGGAATTGTAAATAAGTTGAAATACCTAAATGTAGAATCTTATGTTGTATAATAGATAGTAAGCTGGTTGAGAAAACCCATGTAGTTAAGGCAGCTGGAACCACCTCTAAAAGCAAAAAGGTGACCAGTGACATTTGTCAGTTCTTATTACTGAGAATCGTGCTCAGCATCTATTCTAGGATCTTCAAACTACTAAGGCAATCATATGGCTAATCCTACTGTTGACTGCAAGACAGGTATTGTTTTTCAGTCAGCATCCAATATTAAGTTACTACAACAAAGGCTAAAATTGAATGCAAATAAGTGTAGCACTGCCACATTTTGTAAACAAATCCCAAAATCAGCTTACAGTATAGACAGCATCCTACTCTAGAAAGATAACTTATATGGTCATGAGAAATCTCAAAAACTTCATAGACAGCTCACAACATATCAATAGTAATTAGCAAATCTTTCTGTCTATCCAAAATAATAACTAAAAGTATTTCATCCAGATCTAAAGAAGTTAGTATTCCTCTATACTCTGCCCAGATAAGACCAATTGAATATAATGCCCCTTTTGCTATGTATCTATCTGATTGTATTACATACCTAGAAAGACCCCAGAGGTTTCTACAAAAAAAAAAAAAAAAAAACTGAACTAAAGACCCTCATCTATCAGGGCAGTGTTGAAGCTCTTTCCCTATACTCTGCCTCTTACAGACTCATGTACAGGCATTCTGTGCTGTTAAAGACACAACATTCCTTGATTTCCAACATGTCTACAAATCAAAGAGCTGCACAAATACTCAAATTAAATAGTTGAAGGACATATTGGAGGGATACATTTATAAGTACTTCTTCCATCTCCGGAACACTCTTCCATTACATATAAAACAGAATGATAATATCACTTCCTTTAAGGCAAACTTTGTTGATTGGATGGACAGCCTTAAATGCAGCAAAGAAGAAACTTAGAGAACCTGAAATAAAATCAGCTCAGAAAGGTAAAGAGAAAACATTGGCTGGGAAGAATCCTGCAGCTGTTCAACAGAAAGTAGTTGAAGCGTTGAAGCTCCAGCTTTGTTGCAAGAGATGGCTTCTAGTAATTTAGTGGAACAAATAAATCAAATGTGCTCAGAGCTGATTAAAATAAATGATACATTGAAGGAGTATATCAACTCAAATAAAACGCTTGAAAAACTAGAAGAAGATTTAAACAGCTATTCAGATGAATTGGGAAAACTGCAAATATTAGGGGCCAAAATGAATACAAGGATGGCTGAGTATGAAACTGTTCAAGAAGACCTGTTTCAAAAAATGGTAGAATTAGAGGACGGGCACACAGGGAAAACCTGCAATTTTCTACTGTACCAGAGAAACTGGAAGGAATAGACTGTGTTAATTTTATGAAAGTACAAATAACCAATTGGCACAGCAGGATTTGTTAATTAAAATGGCACATCATGTGTATGCTCCAAACTTGCCCATGAAAAAGAAGCCAAGACCGTTATTAGTAAAGATGCAATCTTACCAGCAGAAAAAGTTGATCCTGACAAAACAGTGGCAGAAGAAAAATATTGAAAACTGGAGACAGTAGAATGTTTGTGGAAAATTATTATTCACTGCACACTAGGAAGAGAAGAAGCAAATTTATTCCAGCAATCGGCAATATCCGGAGGCAGTTGAAATATTATAAAGCATTTGTGAAATATGGCTTTACAAAAAAGTGGCTGAGAAAGATTTGACTTTCATTGCCTTTGAAAAACTTGTGAGGGGAATGAAAGGCATATACCCCATTTCATGTCATTTATGTTTGGAAGAACACCAAAAGGAAAAAAGAAAGTAACAATAAGTAAACCAATTTTTGTTCTTAACAGTATTTGTATAAAACATTTCATGATATAAACAGTGTGCTATATAGCAAAGCATTTTAATGATTGTTGTATGTGATAAATATACTAAAGTAAACAAGCACTTCTTTCTCTTTTAGTTTTAAGACATTTGGGCATTAAAATGTAAAATGAGAAGAAAAGCTTGGCATAAGCATGTTGAAGTTAATATACTGTAATCTTGGACTGTTGAGATGAGGGTGGAGTGTAAAGTGCACTGATTATAATATATATATATATAGAGAGAGAGAGAGAGAGTTGAGATGTTTTCTCTTACTTTTGCATAGGTGAATGTCTGGATTAATGCCTTAGTGGTCGTTAACCAGGTATACACCTATGAACCTAAGTGTTTTGTGTAAGCAAGTGGGTTAAAATAAGAGAACACTGTGAATATAATGGAAAGTTATCTTTTAGCAAATAAATGTTCAGTGTGAGTTGAGAAGTCTACAGCTGAGAGCAGCTATACATTCTACTTTTATGTTTCCATGAAGACAAGCTGACTACAGATGAAAACCATAAATCTTGACAGGTCTAGACATTGCTTGCTGAGAGAAACATAAAATTAAAAGGTATAAGGGCAAGCAGCTTAGTAAAAAATAAAGTTTGAAAGTACTGGAAGTGAATAATATTTAGCAGCTTTCCAATTACCCAAATACTTCGGGTCTATATCATTTCATTGAAAACTCATTTCATTGAAGCTTAATTCATTGACACATATTCACTGAAAGCTCACTTCACTGAAAACCCAATTCACTGAAAGCTCACTTCACTGCAAACCCATTTCACTGAAATTCATTTCGTTGAAAGGTATATATGGCCTATTCTCCACTATTGTGTGATCCTGGAGTTCATAGGTTCATAGGTTGGTACTAGGCTATAGGCCTAGGGCCTATACAAGCCTAGCTATAAAAATTCCCTGGCTATTTCTTCCCACACTATTTACTTCCCTGGACCCCTGTCTAGCAGGGCGACTGATGTGATCCCTGGGGTGAATTTCCTTTCTCCCATCCAATCATCAAGGTTCCTTTTGAAGACGGCCAAAGAGGTGCTCTGCTTGACATGTATGGCCAGTCTATTCCAGAGTATGGGGAGTCTCTGGGTCAGGAACCTATCCCTCCGACATGTTTTGTTTATTGTGATGACAATGTTTAGATCCCTGGAGTTAGTATATAAAGTAAGGGATGGAGGGGCACAGCCCCCCCCACATTCGGGGGTGTGGGGGGCGAGCCTCCCAGATAAATTGGTTATATGTTGTCTTCTGGAAGAATTTTTTCATTACACTTGTAAGTATCCGTCTATATGCTTTAAAATATTTACAATATGTGGGGGGCCCACACCCCCCTTACTTTATATACTAACTCCAGGATCACATAACAGTGGGGTAAAGGCCATATATACCTTTCAAAAAAATGAGGTTTCAGTGAAATGGGTTTTCAGTGAAGTGAGCTTTCAGTGAATTGGGTTTTCAGTGAAGTGAGCTTTCAGTGAATATGTGTCAATGAATTAAACCTCAATGAAATGAGTTGTCAATGAAATGATATAGACCCAAATACTTCAATGCATTTACTAGAGCACTTTATAATTTAATTTTATTTAAAGATAGTCAGTGTATTTTTCATAAGTCTATAAGTTAATGTCTTCCCAAAGCATACAAGCTGTTTCTCACATCTGTGAGGGAAATAAAGATAAGATTAGTGTAATAGGAGCACAGAGTGTAACACGCACCTAACATGGATAACCATAATTTTTGCTTAAGTAATGCCTGTAGGTGCAGCTGTTGATTTGGGACAACTGTTCCTATCAGGAGGGTTACATTTCATTATTTGAATATGTACATAGTTTTTCTTGTGTTTGTTTTAAGTTAATATGTTATTGGGATGTTCTGGGGTATGTTTATTTTTTTTTCATTTGAGAGTTTTTATTAAAACAAAAAGTATTGTAAAATGTGACATAGATTCAAATGAAGATGGCAAGAAACAGCTTTATAAAGGATCAACATGAAAAAACATTAGTGAGTGCATGTAACACAAAAGCTGGAAATAGACATTTAAAAAGCTGTCATTTATGAAAGGTAGGAATACTAACTTCTTTTTAAAATGGTTATACTATTCATATTATTTTGGAATGTGAATGGCCTCATAGGTAAAGATGAAAAGGTAAGTGTACTGAATTATATTAAAAAATGCAGAGTGCAAATAGCAATGTAATAGGGGACACATTTTGAAAGAAGTAAGCATGTAAATTTGATAAAGAAAGGATTTTAGGATGGATAATCAGCTGAATATCAAGGACAAAGGAAAATGAGAGTACCTATACTAATTGCTAGAAGAGCTCCAATAGTGACAGAAGAAGAGGAAAAGATAATAATGGTAGATATGTGGTAGTAATTGGACAACTGGCAATGAAGGAGAATCACATGGGCGTATATTTATATTCCTCCCACAGCTGTTGTTATGGAGCTTAAGAAAAATTTGGGAGAAATAATCATCTTTCAGCAGGGATTATTTCATTATAGGTTAGGACTGGAACTTGATTGACAACAGTGATGATGTATCTGGGGGGACCTAGAAGTGAAAATATAACAAAAGAGGATAGATATCTGAAAAAAATATTTGGTATGGAAGAACTGATTTCAGTAGTAGGACATGGGAGAGAATTAACATATTATTCCCCAAGGTAGAACAACAGGGCTAGATTAGACAGAAATTATATTTCACAGGAATATGTACATTTAATTGAAAGTTTTAACACATATTTTATAACAATTTCAGATCTTGCACTGATAACAACAAAGATAAAAAGGCAGGGTAATGAAATAAAAATGAGACACTGGGACCTCCCCACCTACATGTTAAAAAGTGAGGAATTAAAGCAATGAGTAGTGGAAATTACATGAGAGCTGATTAAAATAAATGAAACACTGAAGGAGTATATCAACTCAAATAACAAAAGGCTAGAAAAAATGTTAGAAGCTTTAGACAGATATTCAGATAATCTAATAAAACTACAAACATCAGAGGCTGAAATGAAGAAAAGGCTGGCAGAGTATAAAACTGTTCAAGAAGAGATGTTTCAAAAAATGGTAGAATTAGAGGACAGAGCATGTAGGGAAGACCTGAGATTTTCTGCTGTACCTGAGAAACTGGAAGGAACAGACTGTATTAATTTTATGAAAGCACAAATAAGCAACTGGACTGGTATTCCACTGCAAGAGTTGTTAATCAAAAGTGCACATCATGTGTGTTTTCCAAACCTGGCCATGAGAAAGAAGCTAAGACCTCTAACAGTAAGGATGCAAACCTACCAGTAGAAATACTTGATTCTGGCAAAACTGTATCAGAAGGACAAAGTACTAAAAAGTTGGAGACAGTAGAATGTTTGTGGAAAATGATTACTCATCGTACACCAGGAGAAAAAGGAATACATTTATTTCATCAATCATGGAATGTTGAGAAGCAGGTGTGAGATTCCAGCTACCTTCAGAATATTTTTTCCCATAGGGTCAAAGTAATTTTTTGATGCAGAATATGCTAAGGAGGAAATACAAAAGTCTGTCCATCAAAAAGTGAGCTATCAAACAGAAGGGGATTTTGCTTCTTATTCCTCTAATAATAAAGCTCATAGGGAGACTATACCAGTGAAGACTTTTCCAATGTTCCAAAGGAAAATGCTTGAGAGTTGGTGATAAGAACAAGGAGTACATTGGAAATATACCAGACATTGGATTTGGGAGACAGAGATCCACAGGAAGAAAACCAGCAACTTGGAAATTAATGAATAAATATGGGATTATAAAGCATCAGCAACATTTATGAAATATGATAGAACAAGAAAACCTGAAAATATTGAAGTTTTTGACTTTGTTAAACTTGACACCAAAACAAATGCCCTACTTCATGTCAATGCTTGGAAGAACATTAAAGAGAAGGGGAAAAGGAAGGAAAGAGGCAACTATAAGTAAAACAAATTTTGTTCTCAACAGTATTTTTTATAAAATAAGACATATACTGAATACTATAAAGTAAAACCTTTTCAGTTATTTTTGTGTGTAATAAGGATACTAAAGTAAACAGGTGCCCCTATTTTTTTCATTCTTCTTGTTCAAATTTAAGAAATGTAGGCACTGGTAAGTAAAGTAAGAAGACATCTTGGACAAAAGAGCATGATATATGTAAAACTGATATTCTTCTTCTTCTTCTTACTTTTGCATAGGGATGACTAGATTAAGGCCCTTGGCTTGACCTAATAACAAATTATAAGGGGAAGCAAGTAAATAAAAGAACACTGAATATAATGAAAAGTTTCCCTCTAGCAAATAAATGTTGACAGTGCAATAGGAGAAGCTGGTAGTGGAAGGCAGCTGTGTATCTGGTTCTCATGTTTTATGGAGACAAGCTGGTAAGAAGACAACAGAAACAGAGTACTTCTTTCTTTCAGTGGCTAGGAGATAATGTTTTCTAAAGCCATTCAAATTTTCTGCATCTGGAAGAAGAAAAAGGACAAGACAAAAATTGACAGTACTTAGTGTGAGTAGAAGTACAGGCTGTACTATGCATCTTAGCATGGATAACCTTCATTATAGGTTAATTCAAGCCTGTGAGTGTGGCTATCAATATGGGACAATTGTTCTTAATAGGCGGATTGAACATCATTATTTGAAGCTGCACATAGTTCTGTGTGCCTATATTAAGTTAATAGATTCAGTGGGTGTGTTTATTTTTTTTCTTTGTGGGTTTCCATTAAAACAAAAAGTCTTATAAAATATGAAGTAGGTTGAAATGAATATGAGAAAAACAACTGTATAAATGGTCAACCTGCCAAACATTAATGTATGCATGTAACACAAAAGCTGAAACTAGACATTTAAAAAAAGATGTAATACATAACAGGTGGGAATTATAACCTCTTAACATAATGGCAACACTTTCCATATTATCTTTAAATGTGAATGGTCTCACAGATATATACAAAAACAGAAAGATTCATGAATGTCTCCGTAGAATATGCTATTTATTACCAAAGAAATTTGTAATATTAAGTATTGTAAAATTCAAAATATATCTTATTTTGTGCTTACTGAATGCCACTGAAGTATTCTCAATAGTATGCCCTTCTCAAGGAATATTTCATTATATTCCCTGCTTTTGCTTTAAATACATGTTGATCCAGTGTGAGCCTTTATACTTTAACCAAATGAGTTTTAATTGTGCTGATTTTCATATGTCTAGAATGCATACTAGAGGCGTGCAAGTAATGATTGATCTTAACAAGATTACTGGAAATTTCGGTATGTAAAGCATCTTTGTCTGTTTCATAAGAAGATTAAACAGTTGTGTCAGTAACCATTTGAAATGTTGGGACCTGCTAGAGACAGTCCTAAAACATGGAGACTGAATAGCTAAAAGACTGGACTTGTACATACTAAGTCCTAGATGCCATTTCTCAGAATATTCCCTTTTCTCTGCGGAATGGAGTTGGTATATATAAATTCGGGGTACATGGGGCTCTTACCCCACTGCAAAAAGAAGTTTGAAGGAGATCAGAAATTTTTGAGATTTGCTCTTCTTTTGTGATATTGACTTTTTTCAGCTTTTCAGCCCTCAGTATGCCGAGTGCCTACATTTTAATAGGGAGCCCTACCGAGTCTTACAATCTGCCAGTCTTCCTCCTTTCTACTATGCCATATACAAAGTGGAAATAAATAAAAATGTTATTCCAGTATGTAGGCCCATAAATAAACTTGGACCCCTGTTGTCTCAAGAAAGAATTAGCATAATTGGAAGCCATTGCTACCCAATAGCTACCCCTTTAATTGCTGATATATCTATCTTTTTATTAAACATGAAAAAAATATTCAAAAGTACAGTTTCAAGTAAACTGCAGATAAAATTACTAGCCTTTGTGGTAGAGGTACTCCCTTTTGCTAATAGCCATTCTACAACTTCAAATCCTTTAGCACATGGGATAACTGTGAATTTGGACTCTACATCTGTGGTAACAATTATATTTTATGTTAATATTGTTTGCTGTCTAACTGGCCATATAGCTTAAAAAGAAAGTAACCAGTCTTCCACATGTATTGCTAAGCATTTGCTCCAAGTTGTAATTGAAAATAGTTTTCTAACCAGTCTATTTACAAAAAATAAATGAACAAATAAGTGATTGTCCTTTAATATTGTGGCTTGTAATATATTCAGTGCTTGTTATTTAGCAATCTTCTTAATAGTTCTAAGTACTTCTTATCCTTGAAGTCTCCATCTGCCCAAATGTGTTTTTCAGTCCTCAGAAAGCACCTCCCTGCTATGTACCTCATACATTTTTCTTTCTATCATAAAGTTGTATATTCTAGGGTGGCTGCGGTGGTGCAGTGGTTAGCATTGTCACCTCACAGCAAGAGGTTCTCCGGTTCAATTCTCGGCTGGGGTGCCCTCTGTGCAGAGTCTGTATGTCCTCCCTGTGGTCATGTGAGTTTCCTCTGGGTGCTCCGGTGTTCTCCCACAACCCAAAGACATGGTGTAGGTGGATTGGATACTCTAAATTGGCCCTAGGCATGAGTGTGTGCATGTGTGTGCCTTCTGTGGAAGTTTGAGTGCCGGGCTGGCAATTTGACACTGTAAAACTCCACTGCCAATCATGAGCAGACAGGTGATCCACTGTGGTGACCCCTAACTGGTAAAAGCTGAAGGAAGAAGAAGAATTAAGTCGTATATTCTACTCCACTGTTCCAAATTCTGCTTTGGGATTCAAACCAAGGCTTCAAAAGGGAAAACTGAATAATTACGGTTTAGTATTTGATTCTAATTTTTTTTACTTAGATTTGGGAGACATTAATTAGAAAAGCATGAAAAAAGGTAAAATTTTACTGCTAAAGTTATATTACCAGCACTATCAACAGAAATTATCACTTGGGCATTGTAAAAATGCAGTGGAATATATTTTAGCTGTAGTTGACAATATCTTTAGTATAATTTTATTTAGTTGTTAAGCAGATAACTGAAATAGACTATTGTGTGCTCATTTCATCTGTACATACAGAAAAAGAGTTGTTATAGAAGAGCATTTAGAGGTGAAGACATTTTATTTTAATGTGATAGTTTTATGACTGCAAGTAGTTTGATTTTTTAAACCTTCCAACCATTCCAGATATCATTTTAATTATTTTAAATTCTCCACTTCTAGTCTAAGATGAAAACTTAATTCAGTCTCTCACACACACCACTCCTGTCATGTCTTTTCTTGTGTTTTATCAAATTCTGACAATGTTGAGATGACAGTTCTAATTATTATACATGACAAATATCTCAGCTGCCAGGACTTCCAATCATCCTCTAAGCAAAAATAATTGGTTTATTTTGTGCACTCAGATTTTGTTTTGGAGGGAATCATGATTAAAACAGAGCTGTTTTCTCCCTCAAGGGCATTATTAATTTAATTGATGTTTATCACATTAACGTCTTTTGCTTAGCTCACGGTGTCTTGTAGACTGTATGTTTGACACAAGGATAATTGCACACGTTGCTGTTATTAGAGGCTAACTTTAGAACAGAATTTCAAAAAGATGGTAGCAACTGGCTATGTTGTTAAATATTGGTCCTTAAGGTGCAATTAAAGACTTAGAATCTTGTTACACACAATGGATAGAAGTAATATGCCATGTTTCAGTTTCATAGTTAAGTAAATTTATTACAGCATCATTAAGATAGACATTGGAGAAACAAGGAGATACATGCAAAACAGAGATGTTCTGGTAATATACACTTCCACCTGTTCATGTGATTTCCAGTGAAAAGAAAGAATGCTTAAAATCCATATTCTAGCCATCACAATCTCTAGGACTTATCTGGGATATTTTCATTCATTCTCAGTATGTTGATCACTCATCTGCAGGATACATATCTTCACACAGGTTAAACTATTTGTTGTATACTTTGAAAACAAAAAGCACACATATTTGTTACATAACCAAGCGATTAATACACAGAGGGCATGAGAGTGCAGGAAAGATCATTTACTGGTTACTTAATAAATATTTTGTCATGGTTGCAGCATATGTAGTAGGAGAATATTATTCTTAAAGAAGTGCAACACTACACAAAAATAACTCTAATCCTTCTTTGGTGTTGCAATCGCACTGTACTTGTTCTTTTTGTAAGTGTCTTCTTTGCAACGTGATTTTGTTAACTCATTTCTATAAGCCAGTTCATAGGCAAGAAGTTACTGGAACTTCATAATGCCCTGACTGAGTTAACACACTAAAGCCTATCTTCATAGTGTATCACTGAATCCTGCACCCAGCAGGCAGGGGTGGAACTTATCAGTTTTAACTTACTCATATGCTTTACTATGTCATTTCGTAGTGTTAGTGATGACCACTTGGATTTATTGTAGTATCACATTATTCTCACATGATATCAGCAGAGTTAAGTTATTCATTTGCACTGAACCTGATGTCCTGCTAATGTCAACATGCACCTACAGGAAGGTCAGTACACCAAACAAAGGCAGTTCTATCTGTCAGAAGCCTCCCTTACTCACCAGGCCTCCTTTGATGTGCCTGTATTTTTGATTACTCTGAGTGGCACTTTTTGCAGATAGATCAACAACTCTCATTTCCCAGGAACAGAGAAAGCTCCCACAGTATACATGAACATTCCTTTTTCTGGTTAGATCTCCAGCAGTCATGTATACTCTAAATCTGGGCCATTGGAAGTAACCCAACAATTTCATTAATATGTTGTTTATTTATACCTGAAACCCGACTATCCATTTGGTAGCATTCCTTGATTATTCCTTACTGTAAGGTAGTATAGGTAATGTCCAAGAACATAAAAGTGCTAAGTGCAGTTGTTGCCATCCCCAGATTGCTTACACTAATACTATGTAGAAAACATACAGCATTTCTTTAAATGGTTCAAATGCTTGCATAAAGCAAATGTTATGAGAGAAAGTTTGCTCAGAGTTATTACATACCTTATGAACAAACTCTGCTTTATCTTAATGTGATTATTGTAAAACAGAGGCATAATAAAGGACATTCTGCATAGGAACAGCATGCAAGTGTCAGGGGTGTAGCCAGAAATCTACCTTTTTTAGTCATACCTAATGTCGTTGCCCTTACCACCCACCTATCATTTTAAAAATGTACTCAACCCTTAAATACCATCCCCAGATATACAGGAAGGGGATACTTTATTTTCAGCTCTTACTATTTATGCCCATAAATATTCTGACAGACATAACTGCCTTTGTTTGGTATACTGACCTCTTCCTTTCACATAAGCATTCTTTGTATACTTCTATAGTAAACATTTGTTTACACAGTTCTAAACATTCAGTGCTTTTTGGGTGATGAGGTTTCACATAGGTGGTCAGAACAAATGTACTCATTTAAGTACACTGAGTATGTCTAGCTACACTCTTGGCAGGTGCTGTTAGTGCTGTCTCATTTCAGCTCATTTAACTACATTCTGATAACCATTGTCCAGAATGTTTAAGAGCTTTAAACTGCCTCATTTTCCCTCAGCCTACCTACTTTTCTGTATCCATCCACCAACTATCCTATCTCAACTCTAAAGAAATGACCCCATCTTACCTCAACATAATTAAATTTTAAGTGATTCATTTTTCTGAAAGATATCTATAGTTGCATTTACTTACATATTTGTGTAGTGGGCTATCAGCAGGACTATGCTTATGTTGTGCAGCACCTAGGAATCAATGACATGGCAGTCAATGGGAAAGCCATCACTGTGCTGGCTAGGAGACATATTATACTTTTGTCTTTTTCCCAGCCTTTTAGGTATTCTTACAGATATCTTAAGGGTGTCAACTGCTGTCCTTTTATTAGTGATATAGACACTGCTCCACCACTAGCCTGCTGCAGAAGGCTAGACTGTTTCATTTCTGAAGAGATGCAGAGTTCACCTGGGAGTAGGAAATTCAAACCTTCTCTTATTTTCAGTTTACTGGTGACTGGGATGGTTTCTGAACCCAGATTACTGGCACTGAAAGCAGAAGTGGAAAGGACAACTCCACACTCCAGTGTAGTTAACCTTACTGTAGAGTTATTTTTTCTTCATATAATATACCATAGATGTGATGTAGCATTCAAAAATCATTTAGTACCTTTTAATTTCTTCATACATAATGGCCTTCTAGCCTGCTAATATACCAAAACAGTTGTTCCCATAATAAGTGTCCAGGCTGTTCTTAAAATATCAGAAATAGTGCTTAGTTTAATGCAGTTTGGTAGTGTGTTCCATGCATCAGATACTCTCGCAGAGAAACAATTAACACACTTCTCATTTCCATTTTCCCTGCCATGGAACATGAAGATCCCATCATCTTTGTTTTCCTCTTCATATCTTGTCTTGTTTCAGAAAAGGAGTTGTTTCAGCATGCACAAAAGAGGACGTGACACAATTTCTATATTTATCATAATATGAAGAGAAGGCATGCGCTATACTGCAACATCATATAATTTAACACATAAAAGGTCTCATTTCTGTCTACTGCAAGTGATGCATTTATTCATCTAAGATTAGAAAAACTAAGACTGACAGAGAAAAAAATCAGTGTAGCTTTTTATCTGCCTTTCCCAGCTCTTAGAAGCAGCAAATGCTAGTCACAGATAAATCAGCAGAGCATACCTAAGCAAGACTTTGAGGATTCTGGAAAATGCATAGGAACTAAAACTTTGAATATTTAGCAATATCATGTCCTTTAACTACCCAAGGAAGATTGAAAATAGTCCTATGCATAGACACTAAAAAAAAAAAAAATGCAAATATCTTTATTTTATTTGATCATTTTTGGTACTCTTTGCCCCCACTGTATATTGATTTCCAGCCCCCTCCATGGCCAATCAACCCATGTTTTCATTATCAGAATCACCAGGGTGAGATTTGCCAGGAGAAATCATCATTCAGACAGCCATAAGGAGTGTTTAGAAGGCTTTCTTCTTTTGGTTACCATATTCCTAATGTATTCACCCATTAAGCAGTATGGGAAGGGCAAGCAATCGGATGACAGCAAATGGTGTCCTGTCTTTTCTGCAAGGGTTATTCCCACTGGGCATCCTTGCAGCACCCATGAGGCATAGCTTCATAGGTGTTTACTTGGCTAATGACCACAAGGGCCTTTTTAAGCCTAGCCATGCATCCCAAATCTCTGACAAGTTCTGATACCCTTGATAAATGTAAGCATGGGCCTGGGAGATGAATCATTTACAGGTTACTTGTTTGCATCAGAGACATAGGTGCCAAACCAGGGATGAATTTCCGGTTTCCCATCCAATTGTCCAAGTTGCACTTTAATTGGATTAAGGAGGAACTCTGCTTCACATGGAATGGGAGCCTGTTCCATAGACGGGGTAGTCTCTGTGATATATACCTATCTCTCCAGCAGGTCTTATTTATATCACAGGCAAGGTTTAAGTCTTTAGAATGGGTAATTCTGGTACTGTTTGTTTTGTGGATATGCAGGAGGTCCATCAGAGTGGGGTCTGAAAATGCCCTGTATGCCAGGCATAGATCTCCCCTCAAAAGCCTGTAGGAGACAGAATACAGGGGTAGGGCCTTGAGGTGGTCTGCATAGGACATATTATTTATGCCCTGTATTCTTTTAGTGAGGAACCTCTGTGGACATTCCAGTTGTTGGATATGCCTGGTTAGGTACATACCAAAGGGGGCATTGTACTCAATGATAGGTCTGATGAATGCCGAATACAGTGGAACAATGTCTTCCTTGGACTTAGATGCCATACCTTTGTTTATAAGTTGCACAACACAGAATGATTTCCTCACCACTGTAGACACGTGAGGATCAATGAGCAGTATGCTTCCTGGTCTTCATCGGGAAGTTAGGGCCACCTAGAAAGTCCCTTCAGTCCTCTTCCTTACTCTGTTTCCTTTGGGTTCAGTTGGGAATCCATCCCCTGTGCCACAGAGGTAGGCATCTTTATCTTATTTTCATGTTTTTTGCTATATTAATGTTTCTGTAGCACTATAAGTAGTTATTTTTGTTAAATATTTTTTTAGAAGCCTGGAAGGCATTATACATGATACACTGACATGTGCACCTTCCAACCTCAGCAACTTTAAGATCAAACCCCAAAACAACTTTTAACAACAGAAATATCAGTTTGGTGGTGTACACAGGTCATAGTCATAGATTCATAGATTGTTACTAGGCTAATGACCTGGAAGGGCCTTTCTAAACCTAGCCAGGTTTTCTTGAAAGAATAATGATGTCATGTATCCAAACAGACATTGAAGGCCAGGCATTTATAAGCTACCTCTGTCCATAAGGGACATGGGTGCCAGGGCCAGTGCAAATTTCCTAATCCCCACCTACTGGTCTAGATTGTACTTAAACTGGGTATTAGACAACTCAGCTTCAGATGGATGGCAAGTCTGGTCCATAGGAGGGTCAGTCTCTGGGCCACATAACTGTCTCTCCAGCATGTTCTGTTTATGTCAAAGACAAAATGCAGGTCCCTAGACCTTGTATTTCCAGTACTCCTTGACTTCTGAATATGTAGGAGATCCATAAGTGTGGGGTTTGTGGATGCTTTGTGAGCCAGGCATAAATCACCCCTCAGCAATCTATAGAAGACTGCGTAGAGGGGAAAGGGCTTTAATGTGCTGTGCATAAGGCAGGTTTGTTACGCCTTGTATTCATTTTGTAAGGATCTGAGGTCACTCTAGCTGCTGCATATGCCTGGTCAGGTACGTACCACAAAGAGCATTGTACTCTATGGCTGGTCTGATAGAGGCATAGTACAGTGGGATAATAACCTCTTTGGACCTAGATGCCATGCCTTTACTTACAAGTTGTGTGACATAAAAGGATTTCCTCACCACTGTGGCCATGTATGTTCAAGGGTAGGGCTACTGTCTATGTGCATACCCAGATCCCTGACCACTGGGTCGACTCTTAGGGATGTATTACCAACATAGTAATTAGCCCGGATGGTTGACTTCCCAAAGGGTACAATTATTTATTTCCTTTGACAATATTAATCTGTAATTAAGAGGAACATCATATTTTATCCAAGAGAAATCAGTGCGCTGTATCTTCCTTTAACTTTTTCTTAAATATGATGACCATTAGAACATTTTATTATTAGCTGTAGAAAACATAATAAACAACCCCCTGACCCCAGTCTACATACTCAACAAGTTGTTATACTACCTGATTCCTATAGTAAAAAGCATTTTCATACTCTCTTGTTTCTGCATTTCATAGTGACTACCCCCCTTACGGGTCTCATCACACACATACATTTACATTAATGCTGTATATATCTAGGGGCACACTCTTCCTTTTATTTAAATTCCTTAGGGTTTAATCTGCAATTAAGCCACCTAGGTATCAGGTCATCTTATTGCCCCCATATTAACAGTTTTAATTAGAGTCAGCATTTCAGTGAGTGCTCTTGACCTCAACTTCTGCACTGTAGGTGAGTCACTGTACCTCCATCTGCAGATAATACATTTTGCTCTACCATAATCAAAAACCTTGACTAGCTCTCTCGTTCTTTGGTACTAACTGTGCAATATTTTTACCTGCAGAGTTATTCTTTCCCTGGTTATTTGTAATAAACTTTCCCAAATGCTCTGTAGAAATCTTTTGGTTCCTAATCATTGAGGAGAGGAGAGTACCAAAAACATCTATCCATGTAACTATAGTCTCCTTTTCAAATTTTAAGCATGGCAGGAAGACTGGATACTTTTATATATATATATATATATATATATATATATATATATATATATATATATATATGTGTGTGTGTGTGTGTGTGTGTGTGTGTGTGTGTGTGTGTGTGTTTGTGTGAATGTGTGTGTATAACATATATGGGTCCCTATCATTTGATTGAGTTGTCAGAAACTCAAACTCCATATAGTCGACACCATATGATCGAGTATTTGAAAACTCAAAGCTTTTGAATGGAGATTGCTGTACAGCAAGGATTGGGAAATTTACCCTCTTTCTCACTGTAGTGTGCTCTTGGAGTTAGTATATATAATTTGCAGGGGGTGTGGGGGGTACAGCCCCCCTGCAAAAATGTAAAACAGGTAGAATTTTTTTTGATGTTCAAGTTTTCGGAAACTCAATCATATGGCCTGTTAGATATTTTTGTGTACACTCTATGATCACAAAATCAGAATACACTGCTGTGATCATTATTCTTATAATTTAGTTCACAATCAAACATCAGACTTATATACAGGTGGATGTCTTCTGGGGTAGGTATGCAGTGTATATCTCTGACAGCAACAAGTTGGGAATATAATATTATGGCCATTTGATCTTTCAATCCAGTTTGACATAAGAGGGGTACACAGAAGGTAGCTGTCTTTTGGAAGAATGGATGAGGAGGTAAGCTGTGTAGAGATACGGCAGCGACAACTTGAAATACATGACTCTGGCTATTTATTCTTTCATTTACAACTTGATCTAATACAAAAAGGGTATACAAAAAGTGACTATTTTTTGGGGGGGGGGGCTAGAGAGACAGGCACTATTCTCAGATGTGAAATATGTATTCTCACACACATTTGTCTTCTCATTTTATTGGGAACTGCTATATTGTCAGCTTTGGAAAATATAAATCATTGTAGTTTATTCTTGTCCAGTTATTGTGCATTGAAAGGGTGGTGAAAAATAGATCAAAGTTGAAAAATAAGTTGTCAAATTCACATTAGAGCATGTAGGACTCCATGGATTAACATCTCCCAGAGCAATTACTCAATTCAGCTATTTCCTCCACAGTTATTGCAATGTAGTCTTTGCCATGTAGGGTATGTTGACAGGATTGATTAAAAATGGACAGGACAATATGTGAAAAAAAGTAAGATGGTTGTTGTAGGGAGGCAATGCTTACATGTGTGTGTGTGGGGGGGGGGGGGGGGAGAGGACAGCATTGTTCCCTTTGTCTAGATCTCCATTTTTGTCTAAGGTCAACCCTGGGTACAAGGTATAGAAAATCAAGTCAAACAGAGTGCCAACCCATTGCAGGATGCATGCACATGCACACACACACACACACACACACACACTTTCTCTCTCTCTCTCTTTGTCATAATACTGTGGAAAGGTTAAAAATATGTTCCTACTCAGCTACTGGAACTGCTAGAAGTGTTATTAGACTATTGTTTACTAGTTAAAAAGTTATATCTGAAAGTTTTTTTTATTAAGAGAAATGGTAATGGTTGTGCTGAGATAACAAGCAATTTGGATGAACTAATTATGGAAGGGCAGATTAAGATTTCCATGTTTTACTAACAATGTGATTAATGGGTGGCCACGGTGGTGCAGTGGTTAGCATTGCTGCCTCACAGCAAGAGGTTCTCCGGTTCGATCCTCGGCTGGGGTGCCTTCTGTGCGGAGTCTGCATGTCCTCCCTGTGGTTGCGTGGGTTTCCTCCGGGTGCTCCGGTTTCCTCCCACATCCCAAAGACATGCTGCAGGTGGATTGGACACTCTAAATTGGCCCTAGGTGTGCGTGTGAGTGTGCCTTCTGTGGAAGGTTGGGCGCCGGGCTGGCAACTCGACACCGTAAAACTCCACTGCCATTCAATGTGCGGACAAGGTGATCCGCTGTGGCGACCCCTAACCGGGAAAAAGCCGAAAGAAGAAGAAGACTAACAATGTGATTAATGTCTCTTATGATGTTATTAGACAGGATATTATTTAGCTGTTTCAAATTTTTAAAAAGTATAATATTAAGTATAATATGTATAAAAATGAATGGTTTGTGGATTTCCAGTATGGCTCTTTAGCTAATCTCATTTCTCCCAAGTCATTCACAGGAAATATTTGAAGAATAAAGCTAGTGTTTAAATAAATTTAATGTAGAACTTTACTATCATGACTTGAAACATATGTTAATGTCATTCACTCATCACAATAACTACTGAAAAGACAACAAGAAAAGAGTTACTGCATTGGAAAGATCCATGAAACGTGACCACATGGCACATCTGATGGTACAAGGAACTTCAGATGTGAGGGCTCAGTCTGTAACAATGGAGAATTAAGCAGAAAAAGCTTCCCTTGGGTTGATTCTCCTTAAAATCCAAAATGTGAATAAGTGTATCAATAACTGCATGGAAAAGATAGCAGAAATACTTTAATTAAGGAGACATTAATTAGCACTCTGGTACTTCTCTATCCCTGGAAAATGAGATTAGGGCTATGAAGGACAGATTAGCAGACTTAAAAGCTAAAGTTAAGATACCGCAAGAGAGGTCTGATTTGGAAGACACGACATGTTGGAGAAAACTTGAGGGTGGTTGGTGCACCAGAAATGGTGGAAGAGAGAGACTGTGCCCAGTTTATGTCATTGCATCTGACATGTTGATCAGATTTCCCTGATAGCTCAAATGAGAATTGAAAAAGCTCATACAGTTCACAAGCCTGGAGACAGCACCTATGTTAGGTCTAGACATTTTCTTTTCAGACAAGAAATATTGATGATTAAAGGACAAATACTTAGTGCTATTTGGATGGCAGGAAAACAATGTATGGTTACAAATCATTAATAGCAATTACTCTAGATTTACCTTTATATCGTCGATCACATATGATCGACCTACCACTTAGTTGACCCATTTTCTGCGAATTCGAATCCGCAACACTTCTAAAATGTTGAATTAATGTCAAATTTCGACGTTTCCGGCTGGCCACATCTCCACACCAGTGCTACCATGGATCAAAAGGGGGCGAGATTTAGCCGTTCGCACATGTGGTTTTCATCATTTGTGACGTTCACATTTCAGAGTTTGTGGAAGTGTGGTTGACTTTTTTGAGATCGCCGTTATAAAGGTAAACCTTACTCCATCACAACTACATTAAAAACAGCTCAGTTTCAGGGAACAATAAAAGACTGTTGGATGAGAAGGAGTCATTTTCACTTATTATGCCCAGTTTTCTTCAAAATCTACTTTTTAACAGTTGCACAAACTTTTCAGTGATGCCTAAGATGCAATTGTATACTTAAAAATCTGCATCCACAGAGTAGGCAGACCTATTGGAAGGGCAATCTGAAGGAGATGAAGTAGGGACTAAGAAAAATCAGATCAAAGATGCCTAAAAAGAGCAGTAATAACTGGTTGTTTCATTGTTTTCAGGTAGAGTGACTCTGAATGAGAAAATTATTATTATGCTGACCTTAGGAAAAAAACATTAGATAGACTCTGCTGTTTCTTTAAGTTTGGGTACCTGCATGAGTGCCCTGCACATTTGATATTTACGTGCTGTAAACCTGGGTTAGTTCTCTGAACCTGATGTCATTATTTGTTGATCTAAAATTGTTTTGCTTACAGGTCGCTATTGCTGTACTAATGCTGTACTATAAGTGGAACTGGTTACACCATAAATCAGACAACTTGCTAGTAGAACTAACTTGGAAATGGGAACCGATGCAATTGTTAATGATTTTTTGGCAATGTTGTACTAAAAATTATTACATTAAATAGTTTCCAAAGTAGTTTTCTAATGGAGCCACTTGCATCTCAACTTCTTTACTTAAGAATCAGGACCAAAGCCAAAACTAATGAGGGAAAAAAGCTGCAAATCATGTACAATGTCTAAATATTACTCAACTCCACTTGGAAACATAATAGAACAACAAATTTTGCATCAGAATGCATTTTCTGAATAATAAAAAGTATGGAACTCAAATGTCTGGCATTATTCACTGACAGTAATATTCAATGATGTACTAGAAAATCAAAACATTTATGAGGGCCAGAGTAAAAATATGATGCAAGGCATACCTTTCAACCTCTTGCAGCAAAAATCCGGAAAAACCATAACTAAAGGGGTGGGGGCAAAGGGCCAAAGATAGGGGCATTTTTTAAATACTGCTCTTACAAACTTAGAAAGTTGATAGAATAAAAGATTTTGCATTAGCATGAATTTTCTGAAGGGTATGAAGTCTGAAACTCAAATGCCTGCTATTGTCTGACTTCAACCCTCAATAATTTGCTAATGATTTTCCAGAAAAATATAATTTTATGAGAAACAGATCAAAAATATGAGACAAAAATCTGGACATTCTGTGAAAACCTGTACAGTTGAGAGGTATGCAAGGTCAGGGATGTTCTGCAAAATCAGAAACAGTTGAGAGTCACTGGATTTTTTAAATCTGAAAAGTCTTTTACATGTGATGCTAAAAGCTACTTGGACATTGGCTGTGATAAATAAGGAGTGGTTCTTGTGCCCTGATCTGCATAAGTTTTCACTGCAGTGCTGATACCAAACTTACAAGAGACAGAGGTAATGATTAGTCTCAAAGATCTTATTTACTGTTGCTGGGAAGCAAGCCAGATTCATTAGACAAATGAGAGGAAGCAACTGGGAAAATAATTAGCAACATCTTTGCTGGTACTAGTATATATATCTAGCATTAATAGACTAGGAAACTTCCTCATGAAGTCGATTAATAACTTGGGAGGAAGAGTATCAAACTTATGCTTTTTGGCATGCTTTGGCATGTTTTAATATGGAGAGGTAAGTTTGTGTTGGCTGGTTGGAGATAATGTTTGCATTACAGAAGTATTACTTTAGTTAACACAAATGACTTGAACAGAGTGGGACACTGCATAAATTGTGAAAATGATCTTTCAATGAGACTGACTGCTCTGGATTTAAACTGTAACAACAGTAATTTTGTTTAATGCAGTGGTCCAGTTGGACCTCCCTTGGTTTTAGAAAGGGTTTACATAAAGGAATAAGGAAACATTCACATCTGGCAAATGGAATAGTAATTAAATTGTTATGATTTGAAGTGAACAATGTTTGGTTCTTTAAGCTGGATACAAGACATTTGATGGTCTAATTTATTCAGCAAATGGTGTAGTCCAACACAGAAATACAATTCAAGAGACATAAATATATATATTTTTAAATTTTCCTATAAAATGAAGAATTATAAAAGAACTGTTTTTTAACTTCTGCAAACAATTAGAAAGCCAAGATTGGCATAGTACAGAATGGAAAGCTATAGATTTGCTGATTGAAAAACTGAGTGGATTGTAATCAGGAGTCAGTCACACAGTTTAGAAACATATAAAACTACTAACTTGGAATTTAAGTGGCCTTTTCAACCTGGTAAAAAACAGACAGACTTCCAATAAGAAAGCAAGAGTATAGACTACTGCCTTATAGGAGACACATTTGGACATGGAGGGAAAACAAAGTCTGTTTAAGAACAGTTTGGCTAAACGGGTTTTCTTAATTTATCAGGGAGAAAGAGAAGGGGAGTAACTCTTTAGGTAGCTAAGATTTTCCAGTGAAGGGTACAGAGCAGATTCTGTGACCAGCAGGGATCTAATGTTGGACCTTTGGGGAGGTGTTATGGAATTAAATGTACAATATTTATCTACCTCCCAGCTTTAAACAAATAGAATTTAGGGATGTTATGGCAAATCTACTTACTTTTGAGAATGCAACAACATTTTACTTGGGTAACTAGAGAATGGTGACTTTCTACCTAGATTTACAAGGTGGACCAAGGATGCTTAGAATACTGAGGGAAGGTTGGTCCATAGCACACTATTGTCAGGCAATAATGGTGGTTGATGCCTCCACATTGATTGAATTGCCTTGATGAGTGTAGCTTTGGCTCTAGTTGGTTCCACACTTTGTCTAGACTAAGGAACATATACATTAAAAAATCGTCTCACCTGATAGCAAGTTCAGATCAAGCCCCTGTTGAGTTATGGCTTCATCTTACCTCAGAAAAGGTTTTGTATAGGCACTGGAGAATCCTGGTGTATTATTTAAGGCAGGAAACCTTTAGAAAATGGTATTGTAATATTTTTCTCTTTAATAAATAAGTTGTAGGGGAATGAAGTGACCATATTGATGAGCTAGGATAAATTTAAAACTGCTTAGCATTAAAGGTTAGGCAGCACAAAAGAAAGGGGGGATCCAGTTTAAGAGAAACAAATCTGAATTAAGAGTATTAAAGAATACTATAATCCATACTGATCAGGAGAAAAAAACAAACAATAGTAAATCTTAAAAGGAAAATAGAATTGCTGCACAAAAAACACATGTTGAGGGAAGCCATAAAAGAACTTTTCTTTCAAGACTGTTCAGCTTATCAAAGAGGCATAACTGCCAGATTTAGGCAGCAAAAAGCCTAGTGGATAATCTCAGAGTTATATGCCCTTTGATGGGTCAAAAATCTAGTAACTCACTAAGAATACCTGAGACTTTGTGGACATTCTGCATTACCCTGTATATATAATGCAGATACCAATTAGTATGATGATGATGGAAAAATTATGAAATACTTAATGAAGGTCACACTACCAAAACTGTCAGTGGAGCAAGTGAAGAATTAATGTCACTTGCTTCTCGTCATGGTAGGAGGTGCTCTCTGGAAACAGGAGTAGCATGAAACCTTGTAGTCTGATGCATTTCAACTACATTTTGGGCTCTACATAATGTGGAAATGATGTAATTGCTCATTGATAAACAAAAGGAGGCACATTATAGAGGCAGTGATCCTGAAGGAGGGGAAGGTGGTTATGATGCAATTACTTTGAAGTTGTTCAATGATTTGTGGGTAAGCAGAGAAATGCTGGATTCTTGGAAGCACACCCTTTTTATTACCCTGTATATATAATGCAGATACCAATTAGTATGATGATGATGGAAAAATTATGAAATACTTAATGAAGGTCACACTACCAAAACTGTCAGTGGAGCAAGTGAAGAATTAATGTCACTTGCTTCTCATCATGGTAGGAGGTGCTCTCTGGAAACAGGAGTAGCATGAAACCTTGTAGTCTGATGCATTTCAACTACATTTTGGGCTCTACATAATGTGGAAATGATGTAATTGCTCATTGATAAACAGAAGGAGGCACATTATAGAGGCAGTGATCCTGAAGGAGGGGAAGGTGGTTATGATGCAATTACTTATGAAGTTGTTCAATGATTTGTGGGTAAGTAGAGAAATGCTGGATTCTTGGAAGCACACTACAGTGGCTGTTATTCAGAAGGAGGAGAAGGATCTCAGTCTACCATCCTTCTACAGACCATTTTCTATGTTAAACCATGATTATAAGGATCTGTATTAAATCATTGACCACTTAAAATAGTGAATGCTAATTTATCGACCCTTTAAAAGTGAAAGCTAGCAATCCCGAAGACACGTTACAGCAATTTTGTTCCCAAAAAAAAAAGTTCAAAACACAAAATAAAGAAACTCCGAGATTGCACCACAGTGGAGGAAATGGCAAAGTCCCTAAAATGGCCCAGCTATTTTTTTCTCTGGGAAAAAAAATCTCTGTTCCTTGTCTTCAGGATTGTCAGCTTTCACTTTTAAAGGGTCGATAAATCAGCATTCGCTATTTTAAGCATTCGCTGATTTAATATAGACCCGATTATAATTTGCTTGCTGCATTGATGTTGGTGAGAGTGGTGAAATAAACACCTCATCTGATAGGAATGGATCAGTATGGGTTTGAGGGAGGCAGCAGGCATTTGATAATGTGATTAAAGCTTTACTGGCTTTGAAGGTAATGCAGGAAACAGGGGTCAGTCAGTGTTGCTAAGTTTTGACAGAGTTAGGTGAGTCTGTCTTAAGCAAGTCTTCAAGAGTTCAGGCTCTCTTTACATATATGATGGAGATTTACATGGGTTCCACAACTAGACTGAAGACCCATATCAGGGTTTCTGACCTCTTACCCTTGCTAGAGATACAAGACTGAGATACCCAGTGTTGCTTATATTGTTTGCCCCACATTTGAAGTTTTTCAAGATTTCTAGAAAACAATCTAAGCTATAAACTGCATAGGAAAGAAATTAAACCTCACTGCATGTGGACGATATACTTGTTTACTTGACCAACCAAAAAAAGATATAGGAATCTTTTTTACAGAACTTTACATATTCAATAAGTTCACGGGATACAAAATGAAGATTTTAAAATATCAGGGCATTTTTGGTTAACTATTTAAGTGGTTAATTATTCCTGGCTCCACTAAGTCTCCTCTTCAGTTTTTCCCTTGAAACTAGTCTAACTCCGAACCTAAGCACTCAAAAAGCATCCTACAGCCCAGCACTTGCTCAGACCTAATAGCAAGCATTAATATACCCTGACACTAATTGCCCAGCAGGGCAAGGCTCTTTATTCACCCCTCACCAACCAAGCGACTAAGCAGCTCATCCTACTATTCAGGCATGACCAAAGGGCAATTTCAGGTGTACTCTCCAGTCCAGCTGGTGAATCTGGGTATCCTGAAGCAATGTTACAACTGCCTCATGTACACAGACAACCCTTTCCTCCTACCACAAAACACTAACATATGCGAGAGATGCAATTATACAGCCAAACTGGAAGCTAAGTTGTCTCCACCCAAGACTGGAACAGACAATCAAGAGGAGAAGGTTAACACTTGCACCACACCTCCAGCCGCACAATGACCTACTAAAACAGCACTGGCAAAAAATACACATAAATACACAAAATCATACTCGGAGGCTCTAAATAAAAACCTGCAAAAGCATCAGAGACCTCCAAAGCAGACACCCAAACAACCTACACCTCCCGTCACAAACCAGACAACACATAAAACACAAAATCAGTGTGCCGCACAATCACAGCCCTTAAGGAAAAATATCATGCCTAACACACTAGTTATAGGTGACTCTATAGTCAGGCACACTGACGTCCCACTCACTAGGCTGGACAAGCAGAAGGTTACTGTTAGCTGCCTGTCGGAAGCCAGAATCCGCCACATAACACAAGACATACCTCCCTGGACTACATGAAAAGAGACATGGAAGAGCTCTGTGATCATGTAGCCCAGGCTGATATGACCCTGACTCTGAGTAACATCCTGCCCTCACCAAGAATGATACCTCAGTATAATGAAAAAATGATAAATTTCAACAATTGGCTAAGCTTCTGGTGTCATTCAAAAGGGATCCAGTGTCTGTCAGCCTGGGATGACATGCTCAACAAGCTGCGTTGCTTCGCAAGAGATGGCTTGTACCTGTCACCCCTAGGCTTTTGAATACTGGCCAAAGCTCTTGCTGCCCCCGTAGTGCCTTTTTTAGGCAAGGCTCAAAAGTCAAAAACACTTCCATAAAAAGCACAATTAACAAAAAACTGAGGGTTATGCTACTCAAAGCCAGGAGTTTAAATCTCAAAATGCACGTGCTTGAAGCACTCCTCTGTATGGAGAATGTCGACATCTGTGCAGTAACTGAAACCTGGTTCAAGGCTCCAGAGAGCACTCCAGCACTACCAGGCTACAACTCATACCACACATTTCAGCCACAGAACACGGATCGAAGCACAAAAGGAGGGGGTGCATCCATATTCATCAAGGATACCTACACCTCCAGGTTAGTGGCGCAGCATGATACCTCTGAGATCATCCATGTGCAACTAACATCGGGCAAATCTGCAATGCAAATTGTGGCCTGCTACAGATCACCCTCCATGACCCAGGACCACCACTCCACCTTTCTGGAGACACTGGAAAACACGAAGGTCCTACCAAACACCCTGATATTGGGACAATTACCCTACCATTCACTGGGAAAACTACTCGAGTGCAAACTCCCAGGCCCAGCGCTTCCTGGAATTCATCAACTTAAATGCCCTGGAACAGCTGGTAAACTCCTCTACCAGAGGTGAAAACATATTGGACCTGGTCATCACCAATATGGGCGACAGGTGTTCCACACATCAGACCATAAACTAATCACTCTGGATGTCCACACCCCACCACCACCTCCAACTAAGGAAACCACAGAAAAAACTTTTCTAAAGCAAACTTCACCTTACTTAAGACAAAGGTGGTAAGTTTCACAGCCCCCATGCTAAAGGATAACGCTGCCCAAGATGCAGAAACCTTTACAAATGCACTCTGTGAGCACCTACAAGGATGCATGGATCATGCCATCCCTATCAAAACCAAGACTCGCTCCTCTAAGAGAAGGAAACCAGTTTGGTGGACCCCTGCCATAAACAGGCTATGCAATAGAAGGAGGAAACTAGTTCAGAAAAAAAGCAAATCCCAAGAAGGAAAGACATCCCTGATCAGTATCAGTAAGAAACTAAGGTCCCTCATGAAATCTTCCAAGGCCAACTTTGAAAGAAAAATAGCGAAGGATTCAAAAGATAACAACAAAGCCTTCTTTAGCTATGTTAATAATCTAAGTGGCAACTCACAGATATGCACTGAACTAGTGCAAAATAGCACAAAATATACTAAACCTACTGATATTGCCAAAATCCTGGCAGATAGATTCATTGCAAACTTCACCCCCCTCTCACCTCTAAAAGGGCCCACAACAATACCGGAAAAGTGTAGTGTCCCAAAAATCACAGATGCACAGGTGAAAACAGCCCTTTCAAAAGCCAAAAACACAGCGTCAATGGGACCAGATGGTGTCCCAGGCTGCGTCTTGCACGAACTACAGAACGAACTAACCCCCCATCTAAACACGCTATTCTAACTCAGCCTCTACACAGGCTACATGCCCATAGAATGGCGCACAACAACGGTTATTCCTTTCCACAAAGGAGGGCCCACAACTGACTCTGGTAACTATCACCCCATAAGCCTGACTAGTCTGGTCTGCAAGGCTATGGAGTGCATCATCATGGAACTCATTAACAAAGACATTGGGAACCTCCAAACATTTGACCTGACCCAGTTCGGCTTTGTTAAGGGCAGATCATGCCTACTAAACCTGGTTGACTTCTTCGAGACAGTCACCAAGGCCATAGATGAGGGAAAAGTGGTTCACACAGCCTACCTTGACCTTGCCAGGACTTTTGACACCATTCCCCACTTGGGTATTACAGAAAAACTCACCAGCCTGAACATAAACCCCTATGTCACGAGATGGGTTGCCAACTGGCTTACAGACAGAACTCACACAGTAAGAATAGCGGGCTCCAGGTCCGACTCTAAACCAGTCACAAGTGGTGTCCCGCAAAGCTCGGTTCTGGGACCCCTACTGTTCGGCATATACTTCTCAGAAGTACAGGCAAACACAGGAGGACTATGGCTAACCAAGTTCACCAATGACTGCAAACTGGGAGCCATAATTGACTCTCTGGCTGACATGGACATCCTCCAAAAAGGCCTTACTGAGATGGACACCTGGTGTCAAAGTCACAGCCTCAAGCTAAATGCCAAAAAATGCATAGTCATCCCATTTGGGAAAAACAAAACACCCATGACTTACCACATAGGTGGCAGCCCCCTTAATACAGAAGAGGTAATAAGAGATCTGGGGACCCAGGTAGATAGTAATCTCTCCTTTGACAATCATATTGCCAAAGTAGTTTGGAAATCCTTCTATGTGGCCCATCTAATTACTAAAGGGTTTGCATCTAGAAATAAAGAGGTTATAGTGCCCCTCTACTCGTCACTCATTAGACCCATCATAGAGTACAATGCCCCATTTGGGATGCACCTCTCAAGACACTTCCAACAGCTGGAAAGACCACAAAAGTATCTCACCAAGAGGATTACTGGCCTCAAACATATGTCCTATGCAGCCCGACTGAAAAAACTCCGTCTGTACTCAGTGGCATATCTCTAACTCAGAGGTGATCTCTGTCTGACTTACAAAGCCATGTCCAACTCAGAATTGATGGACATGCTCCACCTAAAGAAATCCAAGTCACTGCGAGCCATGTGCTCTAGTGAGCTAAACCTCACCACAACAATAAATAGAACATGCTGGAGGGATAGATTTCTGTCACAGAGACTCCCCATGCTTTGGAACAAAATTTCAAACTACATTAGGCAGAGCCCCTCACTAACACTCTTCAAGAGAAACCTTGACGAGTGGATGGGTAACAGAAAATACACCCCTGGGATCACTTCATTGGCTCTACTTGACAGAGGATCAGTTAATTAATCAACGGGGCGGCGAAAGCCAACACACTCTGGCTAGGCTTATAAATGCCCTTGGCAGATAGCCTAGTACCTACCTATGAACCTATGAACCTATGAACTGTACTTGTCTGTTGACCTTAACATGAGAGTATTCTTACTTTTGGGAGGCTCAATAACTGAACCCGCACACAGTATCAAGGTAGTCCGGGATGCTTTACAAGAAAAAGCCAATATAAAGTCCAGTGAAACAACATTTATTGCTACAAGAGGACAATGTTAAGTGCTTTCATCATCAATCGGGACTTCATCAGAACATGAAAATCTATGCCTTAGACTACTATTTTACCAAAGACCACTAATCACATGACATTACTACCCAGATTGAATAATGAAATTATAAAATAAATAACTATAAATGTTTCACAATCAAAAAAGGCTAATCATGTCCTACTATCGGGTGCATATTAAAAAATTTTTAAAATACAATACATTATACCATAAAACATTTCAAATATGGAAATAAGAAATAAAAAATATTATACTAAAACATTGAATAGAATATCTCTAAGCTAGTTGGTTTCACAACCTGGCTGCTCGCAACTTTAACACACTATTAAGTGACAACATGCCATTTAATCCTGGATATACATTTGATTCCAATCTCAGTTGCCATACCAGTTCTCGGTATTAGAGTCTTTGTTCCCATGTCCCTCCACACATATTAACCCCCACATGTTCTAAAACAAAAAAAATAATAATATCTTATTCTCTGGGCAGGTAGTTTTGCATTTATAAATAGCATTATTCTTATTGAATGTTTGAATATCATAATAATGCTTGTACATGTGCATTTTTAAAGGACATTTGGCTTTACTAGTATAAAATTGGTGACAAAAGTCACAAAAGGCTAAGCAAACCACTCTGGGAAAATTAGAATTACATGTTTGATGTAATTTTAATTCAATTGGCAAGTTATTTAATTTAAAAATTTCTGCTACATATATAAACTTACACAAAAAACAAGAATTGCATTTTAACATGACTGATATTGGTTTTCTTGTAAGCCCAATCATTATTTAAAGCTGTAGCAGTTTCTAACCATTCCTTTAAATTCAAAAGTCTCTCATGCACAAATTTAGGGCCAGCACCTAGTATGTTACTTATGGAATCATCATACTCAATAACTTTCCAATTATTCATTAAAATCTGCTTAATATCATTACTAGCAGGACTGTATTTTATAAGCATGGTCTGTTCAAAGTTCAAAGGCTTAACTCATGTATTTGGAATAGTTACTGCACCACTTCCCAGTAAAGGAAAAAAAAATTGTCATGCTTGTGACAAATCTCATTCTTAATGTTCAACAACGTGCAAGTATAACCCTGCTCTACAAACATTTCAACTAAAGTGTCGAGTTCTAGGAAAAAATGGTCATCATCTGAATCTATTCAGAAAGTCCTGACTATCTGGCCCTTTACTAAACTTTTCTTCTGTGCAAAAGGATGAGTAAAATGTAAAAATGTATTTGAATAAGTGGGCTTTCTATATAATAATGAACTGTTAACTGTTCTTGTTCAAATCTTTCAACTAAGTAACGTCCAAATAATTGATTTTGTCTAAAGAATAAGAAAAGGTGAATTTTAAAAACTCTGTAGATGAGTTTAGTATCGAATAAAATTTTCCAAGTCAGACATGATACCTTTCCAGATTACAAAAATATCATCCAAAAGCATAGATATGTAACAACAAATTGCATATGCTCAGATTTAAAAACTGAGTTTTGCTCCCAATAGCACAGTATGATATTAACATAAAGGGGGGGGGGGCATTGCTACTCCTGAAATTTGCTTAAAGTATTTACCTTTGTAATGTAAAAAATTGTTTAATAATGCTATCTTCATAAACTTAACTAATACATTTATAGTTACATTGTTTAAATTCTCATACTTAGTGCAAAACTCGTTAAACCATTTCAGACTAATTGTATGGGGTATACGTGAAAATAAGCTGATTATGTCAATAGTGACTAATAGCTAATCATCACTGTACAAATCTTGTTTGATATGTCAAATCCCAAGATAATAGTAATCTAAGGCATGAATTTTCATGTTCTGCTGAAGTCCTGATTGGGGATGAAAACTCTTAACATTATCCCATTTTAACAATAAATGTTGTTTTGTTTGATTTTACATTGCCTTTTTCTTGTGAAGTGTCCCAGACAACCTTGAGACTGTGTGTGGGTTCATTGTTTATATAACTCAAGGTTCTCCCTGGTTTGCGGTTCATGTTCTTTGACTAGGTATGCACCAAAGGTCAGTAAATGTAATATCTTTGCTTGGAAATGTTTGCACAGGCACTTTTAATATGTCTGATTTCTCTTTGTTTACAAACAACTTACCAACTGACCTATCACATATCCTTTCTACAGATGATATGGTGATCTACAGGTCCCACTCCTCACATAAAATAATTAAAAAGCAACTAGAAGAGGATTTACAAGAATTAGGCAACTGATTAACTGACAATACTGAACATATATGCATATATAAAAATAATTGTATATGGATTTATATCAGATTATCGAGTATTTGGATAGTCGAACGTCATATTGTCAGGACCATGTCATCGATTTTCCAAAGACTTGAACAGTGCAGTTTTTGTAGGGGAAAATAATATATACCGACTCTGAGATCACAATACAGTGGGGAAAATGACAAATTTCCTGATCCCCACTGTACCATGATCTCAATACAACCACTTTGAGTTTCTGGAAAGTTGATGATATGGTCTCGACCGTATGACTTTTGACTTTCTGAACACTTGATAATCTGATATAACTCTCTCTCTCTCTCTCTCTCTCGCTATATATATATATATATATATATATATATATATATATATATATATATATAATTTATAGAATAATAACTTTTCATCTATTCCACCCCATTGGAGGACTCTGCATAGCAATCAAACAGCATCTGAAACAACTCATCACATCAGGTAACTAGGTCTTTGGCCAGATCAACATTTGAAATTCCAACATTATACAAGAAATAAATAAATCCAAAATCAAGTCACTTCTTTTCTGGGCCAATAAAATCTCCCACTTTCTCTCCGACTTTCTCTCTCCAGGATAGATAATGGCAGTTAGTAAAGGAGTACTTCTCCCCAACTTGAATATGGCCTACACATAATTGCTACTGCATCAAAACATAATCTCTAAACACTACAAATCACAGCCTGCAATGTGTAGACTTCACTGCAGCCTCAAGAACAGAAGACCATTGTCATTTAAGGCCCAATTTTAAATGGTCCCTTATTAACTCCTAGAGACAAACTTCTGGGTTCCTTTGTCTTCACATTACTTATTAGAGTCTGTCCCATTCTTTCTAGGCTGCCTCACCTAGTACACCTCTAACTATAACCTTATATTCCCCTTCATATACTCAAACTAATCTACATTGCACGAACCACACATTTTCTAACCTGTCATCGCAAATGTGCGAATCTCTTCCATCGGAATTTAAACAGACCTACTTGTATCGCATATTTAGAACTTACTTCAAAATGTCCTGTTTTTAGACACTACCTGTACCTGCTTTGCAAACAAGAGTATTATATAATACACACCAACACCTCTATCCTATCTCCCTCTTAAAATGTCCTCTATGACTATGATTATCTCCCATAGAAACACACTCTCTTCCTGGTGTAATTTCACTTTCATGTACCATTGGCGACCCCACACACACACATATGTATCACTTTTTTCAGACTCGTTTTGTCTTTCACTTCAACTCACTGCTTCTACACTCCTCATTCCTCTCATTCTTCATTTGATTACATACTGAATCTTAGACATGTTGCCCTTGGAAAGATTGCACATAATGCTTTTATATAAAATGTACTAAGTAAAGAAATACAGGAGATGAAATGTAAAAAAAGGGCTGTGGAGCTCCTTAGCTAGGATTCTAGTATTAGAAGGGGTTGACTGTTTAAATGCACTGACCTTTAGGGCATCAGTGCAGTTAACTAATCAGCTTGCTGGCTTTCTGTTCTTTTTGCTGATTGGCTGGAGAAACAGCAGCTGGTGCATGAGGCAAGCTTTTTTTAATCAATGGTGGATTTACTGAGGGAGTAAAGGCTTCAAAATCATGACTTTATTTCTTTTTGGCAAATTGTTAAAGACTGCAGTTGCTAAATAATGACAGATATTTCAGTTTCGAACTTCAAATGCTTTAGAAAATACAATGTAAAACTTGATGTTCTTCAGTGAGATCACAGGTGCTGTAGCCTTAGCTATATGGGTTATATCCCGCTAAGGACATAACAGCCAGCTACCTTCCAAAGCTTCAGAACATCTTCCACACACCCAAACTAGTCAGTTTGAGCTGTGCTGACTAAAAAAATTAGTTTGGGTGCCAAGCCCTTTCCTGCCACCTAAGAGCACTCCTGTCGTGGGCTTTCAAGTATTAGTGGTTGGTTAATACTTTCCATTGCTGGGCAAATAGCTCCCTTTGTGGGACAGAAAATGAACTGTTTTCCTTGAAAAATTCTTTATTGACTGTTATATGACTTTTAGTTATTTTTAAAGAAAGTGTTACTTTTCTGAGTTACTTTTTTACTTTTGTTGGAAAAAATTGTCTAATGTAAAGCAACTTTTTCCTGAAGTCACAGTTGTTATTTTACTTTTAGGGTCTGAGGTAAGTGTTTACATTACTTTTTACTGTGTGCAAAAGTTACCTTTTTACCACTTATCCATTTTATTGACTATTGCTGCTAGACTTCCTCAGGAATCTGGCATTTTTTTTTGGCTTAACCATGGAAAATTCTAATGGTTATTTGGCTGAGCCTTCTTGCAGCCACAAAAAGAGAAAAAAATAACAAACAGCTTTTGCCACTGACAGCAGTCTGCTAAAGAGCCTCAGCCACAAATGGGTGACTCTGCTGTAGCCATTTCTGGTTTCTCAGACCATACTTCTTTCTTCTTTCTCCTTGGCTCTCTCTAGTACAGTCCTAAAGCTACCATGGATCAGGTGTTAGACGCATCCTCTATGACTGTTGGAGTGCCCTTGGCAGGTGAGGGAGAGCCGCTCTCATCAGTTCTGGGAAAAGGGGGGAAGGAAAACTTCTCTGCCTAGCAGAACTGCTGTGCCTATCCCTAGGGATTTTTTTCCTGGGAAAAATTTGTTCTGCTTCTTCTCTAAAAGTCCTATCAAAAAGAAGCAAAAACTTAGAAATATATCTTTTCCTGTCTCAATCACTTTGGACAGGAGTGATTTACTGGGCTTAGCTCAGGGTGTAGTTCAGGCTCTTGACCCTTTCATTTCAGTTGTTTCTGGTAAGAGAAGAGGGATTTTTCATTTTGTGAAAAGGGTCATGAATTTGAAGTACAAAATGACTGTGAAAGGACAGATTCTATTTTTATCTCCTTATGTTTCTGATTCATATTCTGAGTAGAGTGTAGCTTCTGTCTCTCCCTTTCAAGGATTCTTTTCCTCTGAAACTATATCCAGAATGAATAAATTGTTTCAGTGGGAACATAATAACAATCCACAATCTCTAAAGAAGTGTTATGATTTATTGCAGCTGGAATTTCATGAACGTACTCTGATTCATCCTGTCCTTTTAGCATTGGAAGATGTTTTTGTTACAGCCTGTAACTTGTCTGACAGCTAGCCTGCTACTGCTGAGAAAGCAGATGGAATATATATGTATAACGTTCCTCCGTCTTATAAGTTTTTTTCTGTACACTAATCCCAGATCAGACACAGCAGCTACTGCTCTAGTAAACCCAGCTGCTACTAAAGATCTGGTCAATACCAATCCCTCTCCTTCTGACAAGGATGGGAAGGCTTTTGATAGATCTGCTAAAAAGTATATTCTTCTGCAACACTTATTTTTAGAATCCCCAGCTGTCAAGTTCATATCTGCGGTGGTGGTGCTGTGGTAGCGTTGTCACCTCACAGTAAGACGCTGTCCGGTTCGACTCTCAGCTAGAGCGTCTTCTGGGTGGAGACATGCATGAATGGGCGTACATTTGTTGAAGGTTGTGCATCAGGGCTGGCAACTTGGCACGTAAAAATCAACTGCCAATCATTAGCGAACCGGAGTTCCGCTGTGGTGACCCCTAACGGGAAAAGCCAAAAGACACAACAACAGCTGTCAAGTTCATAAGTTACTTTATGCTTGACTCTTTTGAGAACATGAGGAATATTATAATATATGTTTCCTCTTCAAAGGAAAATGTGTCTTTGTGCAACCCAATTGCTTCTGTGTTACAAGTGGTTACCTACTGTTTGAAATGTGTGTAAGATTCTGCTGATGCCATTTCCAGGGCTGCTGCCACTGGAGCTGTCATAAGGTTTACCTGGTTGTGTACTTAAAACCTTCCAGAGGATGTTAAATCTCAAAATGTTGAAGTCCCCTTTAGACAGAGAGTTAGTTTTGGAGCATCTGCTGAGGAGATCGTAAAAATGTTTGATGAAAAAGGTAAGCTTATTCAAGTAATTTCTCAGGGTTTTCAGCCTTCCATCTTCAAGTTTGCCAAGGAGTTTAGTGCTACCCCTACATCTTTTTTCAAGAAGTAAAATAAGCAAATACAGCAAACTGCTGGTACATAAACATTTAAAAAAGCAATAACAGGAGGGTTCCAAAAAGAAAGGAGGAATCTCCCAGAAAAAGTACAGTTTAATAAGTCTGAATGACTATCTTCAAGACTCCCTTTGCCCTTCTCACTCTGGCAAACCCTTAAGCCCTCCAGAAAAACTGAACTTCCCTTTCCTTTTTGGTAACAGATAGTTTAAGACATATTGGTTTTAAAAGTAATCCACCAAGGTTACAGATAGCAGTGAGAGTCTCTCACTCCTTTTTGAGGGATTCACTGGCATCTGCCAAACCATATTCTTTTTCCCTCCTCTCCTTTAGCATCTGCTGTCTCAGGGGATGATAGAAGCACTAACACTTCCTTAACTAGGAGAAGGTTTTATTCAGGAATGTTTCAGGTACCATCTAAAGAAAATTCAGAGACTAGTCCCCTCTATCAGAGGTTTACCAAAAGTACATAAGAATGGTCTAGATCCTCCACTTAGATCAATAGTGTCTAGCAGAGGTTGGCTCACTGAGCCTATATCTATATTTATGGAGAAAAACTAAGACTTATTGTTGATGCTATAGACATGATTTTGAGGGATACAGAACATTTTCTCTCCTCCCTATCTGCATTTGTTTTTTTCAGATAGATAAGTTACAGAAATCATATTCGTAACACTTGATGTAACATCTTTTTTCAGTATGATACCTAATGACATAGGTATTGATTACATCAGACAATTTATATCAAACACAGGGAATGTATCTAGTGAATATGTTTCCCCTCTATTGCATGTTACTTGAGTAGATTCTGATGAATAATGTATTTTTAAATGGTGGGAAGTATTTCCTTCAGACTAAAGATTTGGCCATGGGTACACTTTGTGCTAACTCCTATGCTAATCTTGTTTTGGCATTTTGGGAAACCACTTATATTATGGCTAATGAGAATTATGCAGGATTGGTATTATTTTATAAAAGGTTTGTTGATGATGTGTTTTATTGTGGGCTGGTATGGAGGAAGAACTCATTGACTTTACTACATACTTGAATACAACCACAGCTTTTTTAATTTCACAAGGATGTGGTCCAGTAATTGCATAGATTTCCTAGAAGTGAGAGTTAAGAAAGATGACACTGTGATTTCCACTAGTATATATAGGAAGGAATGTAAAAGAAATAACCTTTTATATAGAGATAGTATGCATCACCTCATATTTATAAGAACATAGTGGAAGGGCAGGGCCAGAGAGTATCTCGTTTGATGAGTACCAATGCTGAATGCAAGGTTGCTGTGGAAAATTAAAGCAAAATTTTTTACATAGGGGTTATAAATCTAATGAACGCTCCCTTTCCCTATATGAGAATAAGGCTGACTGGGAAGGAAAGGGGAAACCTTTCCTTAGAGATTATAGAACAGACACTGGTGCTCCTAAGAATGTTGGTTTGAAGAAATCACAAAGGTGCAGGCTAGTTATTCCTTTTATTATGAATAATATGGCTATAAGAGATGTTATACATATAAATGAAAAACAACTGCTGTTCTGCCAAGTACAAATAAATCCATGTCCCGAAATGTAAAGATGCTTTATTGGTCCAAACACCTCAATAGGAACACCACCAAACAAACTGGCTGTTAGTGAAAAAACAATCCAAATAACGTATTCCACAAAACGCTTTCGTCGCCAACTTCTTCAGTAGTCTGACTGACTTGAAAGATTTTCTTTTTTTTTCTGTTTTTTCTGCTTTCTTTTTATTTTCTTTGCTGCAACTGTGTTTTCCCAGTGTTTCTTCTTTCTTAACACATTCTTAGAACCATACATATAAACTGGAAGATTCTAATGACTGATGACAAGCTCAGGGAATTAGTAGGTGAGACACCTGTTTTTTGCCTATAAGAATAATAGGTCACTGAAGAGACTATTATGTTATGAGACCAATAGTAGACAACATACTTTGTCTCATAGGGTTGGCACTTATGCTTGAAGGAGATGCAATGTTTGTTCATATATTGGCAATGCAAATACATTTATTCATCCCACTACAGCAAGGACAAGTTTTGGCATTATTCTGATTGTAGAACCAGAGGTTTAATATATCTGGCATATTGCACCAAATGTCCAACATTTTATGTGAACGTATTAGGGAACATATATATATATATATATATATATATATATATATATATATATATATATATATATGCTATAAATAAGGAAGATGAGACAAACACCATAGCCAGACATGTTCTTAATGAGGGGTTAGCACATACATTTAATTTCATAGTTCTTGAATTGACTCATAGGGGTCCTCGATTACAGAATATTAAGAACATAATAGAAAAGTTAGAAACAAAATGGATTATTTGGTTACAGGCAGATCAATCCTGTGGCTTAAATAATAGAGTGTCTATCAAGCCATTTTCTGAAAGACAGACCATTAAACAGATAAGAGTTTATATAGTATATATATTTCTTATTTTTTGTAATTCTGTTTTTATGTATAGGGATTTTTATGTCTATAAGGGTTTTTATTTTGATGAAGTATTACTATCTATAAATGTGTTCCTGTGAGTTGAATGAAATAGTAGCTTTATGTCATTATGTTTTTTGATTGGTTGTTTTTAATGACTTGCTTCACATTTAAATTAAGCATTTTTATTGTAATAATGAGTCTTTATTTGTGATTGGATACTCTTAATGAGTTGTTTTTAATATTAAATGAACAGTTTCTGATTTTTTTATTGAAATCTGAAGAAGCGTCATACAGAGACGTGAAAGCGCTTATTCATTAAACATTTTCCTACCAGAGTGTGTTGTATTCTCTTCTGTTGTTTTTTGCTGAATTTTCATGATTACTCTAGCAAGACTCCAAATAAGAAAATTCCAATAGTACCAAACAAAACAAAAGGCTGCAGCACCAACAAATCCTCCAAGAACAAGCAGCTGACAGGCAGGGAAACCAGCTAAGTACACCAACGCACAATAAGAACGCAAACCCTTCAAATTACGATGACCACGCTCTTATAAAAGACCAATTCCAAGAAAAATTCCAATAGTATCCGAATCCTGTATGGTCACAACATTATCATCATCATCATCGTCGCCCCCTAACATTCCAGATTCCTGTTTTGGGGGTTATGAAAGGGAGATCCTGTGTAGGAGGAACCAAATCTATCAAAATCCAGGTCTCCCATTTCCCTACCAGTCCAAACGCAGTCTATCACAATAGACACCTCAGACTTTGCTTGGAGAGCAGTACACGTGGAGATAAAAGTGCAGGGTCTTTTGAACAGAAATGACAGAACACAGCAAATAAATGTAAAAGAAATGTTGGCACTTACAAATACTCTCAACTGTATCAATTATCTATGGTCCCCAGGACCATTACAAGTGCTTACATACAATGCCTCAGTGATTTGGTACGTAAATGGGGGATGATAGATCTTACCAGATGTGCAGACTAGCCATGGCAGCCCAGGATATAGCTTTTCAGCACATTTTCACTCTACAGGCATCTCACATATTGTTACAGCAAAACTGTGCAGCAAGCAAGCTAGGGAAGACCAGGACAGAGCCCCACAAATGGAAAGTGAATGAAGAGGTCTTCCAGGATTTGATCCAGCTGCAGGTATCACCTGAAGTAGATGTTTTTGTCTCCACTCACAAAAAGTAGTTGGCAAAATTCTGCTCCAGGCAAAAAGGCCTGTAAGACAGATGCTTTCTATGGACATGGATGTTCCTGTATGGTTTTTGACCCTTTCTACTAATACCCAGGGTAATTCTGAAGATGCAGAATGACTCTCCAAAGATCATAGTGGTGTCTCCATTCTGGCCCAGGCAGCAGTAGTTCTCCCATGTTTTGGAAATTGCCAGAAGCAGTTAACACAAGCAACCTTACAGACTGGACCTAGTCACACAGGACAAGGGGTGCTTGATACATCCTGACACCAAACAAGTGCAACTAACTGCCTGGATGATAGAATTTTAATACTGTTTAGCCACCTGTTTTTCTGAATTTGTGCAGCAGGTATTAAAGGAGAAAACTATATATTAGCAAATAGAAAAGATATTCTGGTTGATCCCAAGACAGGAACTAGCACCCTTTCAGGGACAGTATTTTTCTGGTTCTACATTATTTCAGTGAATTACTATCTGCTGGCCTGTCTTACCCCTCCATCAAGGCTCATTGGTCAGGTATTTCAGTTTGTCTGCTCATACATTCATAGGTTCATAGGTAGGTACTAGGCTATCTGCCCAAGGGCATTTATAAGCCTAGCCAGAGTGTGTTGGCTTTTGCCACCCCATCGATTAATTAACTGATCCTCTGTCAAGCAGAGCCAATGAAGTGATCCCAGGGGTGTATTTTCTGTTACTCATCCACTCGTCAAGGTTTCTCTTAAAGAGTGTTAGTGAGGGGCTCTGCCTGATGTAATTTTGAATTTTGTTCCAAATCATGGGAAGTCTCTGTGACAGGAATCTATCCCTCCAGCATGTCCTATTTATTGTTGTGGCGTGGTTTAGCTCACTAGAGCACATAGCTCGCAGTGACTTGGATTTCTTTAGGTGGAGCATGTCTATCATTTCTGAGTTAGACATGGCTTTGTAAGTCAGGCACAGATCACCTCTGAGTAAGCAATATGCCACTGTGTACAGACAGAGTTTTTTCAGTCGGGCTGCATAGGACATATGTTTGAGGCCAGTAATCCCCTTGGTGAGGTACTTTTATGGTCTTTCCAGCTGTTGGCAGTGTGTTGTGAGATACATCCCAAATGGGGCATTGTACTCTATGATAGGTCTAATGAGTGATGAGTAGAGGGGTACTATAACCTCCTTATTTCTAGATGTGAACCCTTTAGTAATTAGATGGGCCACATAGAAAGATTTCCGAACTACTTTGGCAATATGATTGTCAAAGGAGATATTACTATCTACCTGGGTCCCCAGATCTCTTATTACCTCTTCTGTATTAAGGGGGTTGCCACCTATGTGGTAATTTGTGGGTGTTTTGTTTTTCCCAAACAGGATGACTATGCATTTTTTGGCATTTAGCTTGAGGCCATGACTTTGACACCAGGTGTCCATCTCAGTAAGGTCCTTTTGGAGGATGTCGGTGTCAGCCGGAGAGTCAATTATGGCTCCCAGTTTGCAGTCATCGGCAAACTTGGTTAGTCATAATTTTCCTGTGTTTGCCTGTACTTCTGAGAAGTATATGCCGAACACTAGGGGTCCCAGGACCGAGCCTTGCGGGACACCACTTGTGACTGGTTTAGAGTCGGACCTGGAGCCTGCTATTCTTTTTGTTTGAATTCTGTCTGCAAGCCAGTTGGCAACCCATCTAATGACGTAGGGGTTTATGTTCAGGTTGGTGAGTTTTTCTGTAATACCCGAGTGGGGAATGGTGTCGAAAGCTTTGGCGAGGTCAAGGTAGGCTGTGTGAACCACCTTTCCCTTGTCTATGGCCTTGGTGACTGTCTCGAAGAAGTCAACCAGGTTTAGTAGGCATGATCTGCCCTTAACAAAGCCGAACTGGATCGGGTCAAGTGTTTGGAGGGTCTCAATGTCTTTGTTAATGAGTTCCATAATGATGCGCTCCATAGCCTTGCAGACCAGGCTAGTCAGGCTTATGGGGCGATAGTTACCAGGGTCAGTTGTGGCCCCTCCTTTGTGGAGAGGAATAACCGTTGCTGTGCGCTATTCTATGGGCACATAGCCTGTGGAGAGGCTGAGGTAGAACAGAATGTTTAGGTGGGGGGTTAGTTCGTTCTGTAGTTCATGCAAGACACAGCCTGGGACACCATCTGGTCCCATTGATGCTGTGTTTTTGGCTTTTGAAAGGGCTGTTTTCACCTGTGCGTCTGTGATTTTTGGGACACTACACTTTTCCGGTATTGTTGTGGGCCCTTTTGGAGGTGAGGGGGGGTGAAATTTGCACTGAATCTATCTGCCAGGATGCTGGCAATATCAGTAGGTTCAGTATATTTTGTGCTATTTTGCACTAGTTCAGTGTATATCTGCGAGTTGCTACTTAGATTCTTAACATAGCTAAGAAGGCTTTGTGGTTATCTTTTGAATCCTTGGCTATTTTTTTTTCGAAGTTAGCCTTGGATGATTTCATGAGGGACCTTAGTTTCTTACTGATACTGATCAGGGATGTCTTGATTTTTACATGTTGTCATTCCTGATGTTGACATTTGAGCATTTCAGTATATTTCACTACACCCATTTATGCATATAGACAGGATCGGTTGCATTAAGAATTGAAAATGAACACAAAACATTAAACTATAAGGTTTCATTTGAATCCATTCATTTTACTAAAACCTTCTGACCTGCACTACTTTAAATGTACGAACTGTGGGATCACCAACAGAGGGGAGAAGAACACATTCCCATGCACTACTGTCTACAAATTTTGAACAAACCACACCACACAGCCTGTATAAATTAACAGTGTAAGTGAACAGAACAAATCCATTCACTGTTAAAACAGTCTGACCAACACTTTGCCAATGACTTAGAGCAATCATATAATTTAACTTTAATGTAATGCTGCATTAGTCAAATTTAAAAAGAAGGGACTCAAAGAAAACCATGACATCATGTGTACAATTATGTGTCTGTGTTCACTGCACTGTTAGTTTTGGTGTGGTGTGGATCAAAATGATGGGCTTTGGTGGGCAGTGGTGGATCCTAAGAAAATAACTATTTTTATTAGTGCAATGCCAACAGTGATAGATCCATGTATGCAGACATAGCCATGCCCACACAAATGTATTGCAGGAAGTCACTTTTCAGTGAGACATGGGTTCCAGAGTTCAGTTTTCTCTATGAATTTTTATTTAATTTGATGAGGCCTCAACTCATTGAGTTCATCTGTTCAGCATTCAACCTACTGAATACAAGTAAAAGCAAGCTTCCACCCTCTACCATCCCACAACTATATTTATCAACTCTACAATGACACAAACATAAAGTAAATCTCCTAAAACGAAGGAATCATTGTTGGCACACTTAAAAAAGCACACCATCAGCAATTTCCTGTAGAAAACAATGACAAGTTCAGCACTGGGAAGTTGAACTAGGATGACTGGATTCCTCATGGAGTTGGGACTCAAGGAAGTGCAGAGAAGCTCAAGCTTTATCTGTTATTAATAATCTAGCAAAGCTAGCAGTTATTTCAGAGGTTTGTACTACAGGCTATCAATATATGTCTGCAGGACAATTTTGTACCCCCAGTTACGGCTAATCTAGTTTGGCAGTGTCTATGATTCAATAGGTAGCACACTCAATTTTGGTGCTGCAAGATCAGAAAGCTGTGGGTTCTATTCCCAACCTATGTGATTAAATAAATTTTCCATTATTGGCAATGCAGTGCAACATAAGGGGGTGATGTACACTTGAGTGTGCCATCCTTCGGATGAGATTTTAGATGAGAACATTTTCTGTATACCATTTCCTTCTTTCAACACAGCACAACCTTTTTCAAAATGTTGCATGCAAACATGTCATATGCCTGAGCTGATGGTAGTGCAGGTTGACTATAGATGCAAAAGATCTAATGGCACTAAAAGAAAAAGGGAATTTTACTGGTGCCCTGGCCAGATTTCCCCTATTCAGTACAAATACCATTTTGGATTTCTGCTGAAAACAAGCCACCAACCTAGTGGGATTAAGATGGTCAACAAAGGATAATTAAATAAATAAATAAAGTGTGGCATTTGTGTTGCTTTGAAAATAAATGCTTTTTACAGTGAGAGAAGGTAGTAGATCTAGTTTATCCGGAAAAGATACAAGCTCTAGGAAAATGCTGTGCTTTCCCAGATGGAGTCAGAGTTGGTGTTCCAATTAAATGACTGTCACAGCAGGGAGGATCAAAGTTATTTGGAATCTGTATGATCCTAGAAGGGAAGTAATGAAGAACTTGTATAACATGTACATACCTGGACACAGAAATGACTTTTTCACTCAAGCCAGTGAAACCCACATCCCCCTTGGGTATAATAAAATCACAACAACATAAAAAGTCATAAGATGGACTGACGTTTAAAACTTGTACTCTTTTGTTACCTCTGTCAGACAGACACTAGCTTGCACCATGTGTTGTTTTTGCCTTATGCTTAAGTTATTTCTGGATAGCGTCACTAGACCAATCCACTTATCCAATAAACAACCGTCTAAGTAAATACATAATTAACCAGCATATCCAGAAACTGAGCACCATTTTAGTTATATCAATAGAGATGAAGGAAACAAAATTATATGGCTGTAAGAGATGTTGGAGGAGGCAAGATATGAGTGCAATGAATAGCATATATATTAAAATGCCTACAATATCATTTTCTGCATGTTTGTTTTACACCTAAAAGTTGTAACTGTATAACTAAACATAAAATCATGTCCACTCATCATAAAATTACACAATTTAACCTTTCTACAGCAAAATGTGTGGCATACTGTGTGAGAAGTGGGCAAAATGTGTGACAAATGACTAAACACGAAAATGGAAGCAAAAACCACAGCATATTCAAGGAAAGCAATATCAGTATTGCTTGCATACAAGAGACCAGCATTAAAATTATGAGTTTATCCTGCAAAACATCATTAGGCAGTGTATAAAATTTACTTTACCCATGGAACACAAAGTTTTATGGAACCAAAATATATGGCACATTTCATAGTGTGAGACAGTCAGCATACACACAAACAAAACACATTTAGATGTTATAAGTTCTTTATATTCTGCTCTGAGAAAGCAAGAATTTACATTCAATTAGTAGCTGAGTAAAGCTCAAAGCTAATGTATTTTGCACGTTACAGCAGACATTAGGATTTACTGCAGTACACTGAATACAACAGGAGGTAAATAAGTGAGACAGACGACTGGAAAAGGGCATATTATAGTGGGTAAACCCCCTAACAACTGAAGACAGATCAACATTGCCTAAGCAGCTCTACATTCTGCTTTATTCATGCTCAAAGACTCATACTGCTGGCATGCAGTGACTCAGAGCCTCATAAACATCATCACGATGTGTGACTAACTGCTTCCAGTTGCTTCAGACAGACAGTATTTTAGTGCTTTTTTGATCTGCTCCTCCCAGCTTACATCAGACTGACCCATTACATCTGCATATTTAGCCATCCACTTTGAAAAGGACTTCATTAATGCCCCAGTCAGAAAGCAAATGCACATCTTATTGACTAATACTGCTTCAATGGCAGGTTAAATTGTTGATTGCAGGGAGATCATGTATCTGATAGCACAAGGTCAACTGGTAACTTCAGCTGTTGGTTACAGTATTTTGGGTTAATAAAAAGCAGTACTGAAGTGTGGAGGAAATAAGTGAATTTTGATACTAGGTTTGACCATTAGTCAAGAACACACAAAATAAAACAGAAATGAAAAATATATGATCATATGAGAGACGGAGAGAGTGAGAAACAAACAGGGAGAGGCAGAGAGAGAAAAAGTATAACGCAGTTTACAGCATGCTATATTCAGACTGACTTCTACTGCCTGACTTAAAGAGCTGTGAAAATAATAAACGTACCATTGCTTTTTTGGTATTTATCATAATTATTATTATTAATAATAATAATAATAATAATAATAATAATGATGGTGATGATGATGGTGCACGTGTCATGTTTTAATAAAATGGAATTCACTGGTACGACTAATTAATTATATCTCAATGATATTCACTGCCCATACAAAGCATGGCTATGGCCAGTATTCAATGCCCATACAAAGTGTGGCTATGGTCAGTTCAGTCCAGCACTGCTGACATCACATCTCATTATTAATCTGGTCTATGCCAAACTGATCTCAGTTGTACACTGACCAGTGATCACATACTGTCTGCCCAAGGATGTCTATTATACAAAATCCAAAGAAATTTTAAATTACTAAGTAGAAAATAAACCTTTTTTCCATGAATAAATTCTAAAATAATTCAAAGAGAAATATCCCAAGCAACCAATTACAGAAAGAAACGGCAGCAAGAATTTTAAAGGGCTGCTTAAAAATAATGAGACCTTCCCTCAGTCAACATAAAATTGTCTCCGCTAATAGCTACAGCAGAACTTAAACACTAACAAATGCAGAATTAATGTAGCTTTCTTCTGTACTCCATCTTTCTCCAATCGCAGATTTAAAATAAAAAATGGCTTCAGACAGGAGTAGGAAAAATAAAATAAAACAAAAGGTTAAAGCTTATCACAAACCAGTTCTTCAACATTCAAGAAAGTACAGTAAATCACCAAAAAAGTAACATTACTTCAAAAAAACAAACAAAAAAAAAAAAAACCAGTGACGCAGCTAAAGTACATTTCTGTGTCTAACTAGACAATTTGTGCTCTATACTACAACTTTCTGTGTCATGTGTTACTGTAATAACACTGCAATATATGGACTGTTTTATCATATTACAGAATGTATAAAAATGATAAATAAAAAATGTCATTAAAATAAAATATGTTACTGTTCTGTCTGAATGTTAGTCTTGCCATTGCATAACAAAAATGTAGTACATGGAGCTTGCTGATTATAATTTGAAATTAGAGAAAGATAAAGCTTGCTGTGCACCTCTCTGATGATAAAGTGGTGCATGGCAAGTTTTTCAATGCATTGAGTGCTATGATTACGCTCTAACAGTGAGAAAAAGACAAGCACTTCTAACTGCTGTTAAGATTGGATTTCATGCTAGGAATGAAAAAGGAATACTGTCCGCTGACAAACAACAGCAGCAGAAGGTAATAAAACAGCTGTAAAAGCTGTTAGAACTTCACACTGTCACACTTATAAACAAAAAGTATGACAGAATGTGAGATCTAGCAGCTTTTAAAGCTGTTTGTTTTTCAGATGGACACCTCGATTCTGCCTTCTCTTTGTATGATGGCTCTAAAATGTTTTATCAGCTTTCCAATGCTTTGAAAGCTGGCAAAGCAATTCATCCTTCTATAGTTTTTAACTGTATTGGGTAGTAAATGGTGCCAATAAGCTGCAATGAACTACAAAGGATTATAATTAGAGCTCATGGATTGTAGCCCTTTGTTTTGTACTCTCAATATGGATAGCAAGATTTATCTCTCGAGTCCCAAGCTTTGAATTGTTTTGGCATCCATGTTCCATGTCTCAGACACATATTACATTGGTTATGATGACAGACCTGATTATAATCCTCTATACTGCAGCAAAACACTTCTCACTGCTACATAAAAAATGTATACTCAAGTATTTAACAGATTTTAAAGCTGTACAGAGGTACTTTTAGCTTCTAGACACTGTGTGGAAGAATTAATCTTTAAACAGCTTTCAAAGCTGCAAATAAACTTTATGCTTCTGCATGTTTTTTCTTCTGTAACTAGTAGTATATTGGAACAGCTGAAGCTTCATATACTACAAAGAACTATGATTTGATCTCTCTGATCAAAACAAACTCATTAGGTGCACTTGAAATTAATGTCAAGCTGCAACTCTTGAGCTTTTCTCTGTAGTTAAATTTCTTGATATTCATGTCTTCAACACAAAACAAGCTTATTATGAGTGGGATAACTGCATCATAGAATGTACAAGGCAACCTCCTTTTTCAAGGAGTGATAGTCCAGTCATATCTGGGGTAAATTTACGAATACCCATAGAGTTGTCTAATTCTTTCTTAAAGGAAGATGGTGTGTGACATTGCTTGATCTGGAGAGGAAGTTAGTTCCAACAAATGGGTAGTCACTGCATGATGAATCTGCCTCTACACTGTGATTTGTTTATTTGCTGAAGCAGATTCAGCACTTTGGTTCTACTGTTCATGGGAGTAATTGATTTATGGAGAAATAAGAGGTTTTGGACTGACAGATCCCTTATGGTCTGGAAGGCAAGACACTGATCATTCTAAAGGAGTCTTTAGGACACTGAATACTGGAACAAGGCCTCCAGCCTCTCCTGACAGATCAAGTAATGTAGCCCCACAATTTTTTCTGTTAAGAACCTTTTTTGGGGGGGGGGGTTCTCTCTAATTACTTGATATGTTTAGTAAGATTCATCTTAAAGGAGGCATTGTATTCTATGATGAGCTTAATCAATACAGAATATTGAGGGGTCAGGGCTTCTTTGGAACTACAGGAAATACAATTCGTGATCAGCTGTGCCAGAGATAATAATTTATTGACTACTGTTGCAACACAATGGTCAAAGAAGAGGGGGTTATCTACCCATGTTCCAATGTATCTCAACAGCATCTCTGTTTTGGAGCTGGGTGTTTTCCATACTGTAAGTTGGGTGGAGGGTTTGTTTGCCAAATGGAACAATATTGCATTTTTTAGAGTTTAGTTTTAGCTCATTTTCAACATGCCAGCTGTAAATATGCGTACATTTACTTTGTGGCTTCTGTATATTAAAATGGGATTCAAGTATAACGAACCAGTTTACAACTGTCAGCACTCTTGGTTAACCAGAGTTCCTGAGTTTGGATTTGGAGATTAGAGAAATATATGCCACATAGCAACAGACTCAGTATGGAACCCAGTGGTACCCCTCTATTTACTTTCATTCTCTCTGAGGACATGCCTGCCACAGGGTGGGTTCTGTCCCTCAGCCAATTTGCTATCTATGTTACTAAATGGAGATGGATTTGGAGATCAATACATTTGTTGGTGTTACTGTTGGTATGTGGTACAGTATCAAATGATTTGGCAAGGTCCTAGCTGTATAGACAGTGTGGTCACTGTTCAAAGCTTGTGTCATCCTCTGAAAATTTTTAACATATTCATTAAATGGTCTTATAAGATTTTTTATATAGTAGTTTATTAAGTCTGTTGTGACCCATTCCATAGCCATGAGGGTTGTCAGGCTGTAATTCCTGGGGTCCTTGGTAGGGCCACCCTTGTGAAGAGGCATAACAACTGCTATGTGCCATACTGTGTGGACAAAGTCAGTGGATAAGCCCAGGTGGAATACTTTTAGGAATGGGCCTGCCAGCACATGTCAAGTTGTAACATCGGGTCCCATAGAAGATAATTTTATTTTTTTGGAAAGTACTTTTGACAAGTGGCTTTTTTGTGATGTTAGGGTGTTTTAAGTCTTGTAGATAATCTTCTATAAGGTATGCTGGGGTGTGAGCTCTTATGGAATTTATGCATGGCTTTACCATTGTGATTAAGCAGTATTAGGCATCAGCAAATTCCACAATCACCAAGACCTTGACATAGATTCCTGTTGTAACTTGTAGTTCTTTTTCTCAGTCAGTTCTGATGGGGAGTACATTCAATACAGTTTATATTGTACTATCTAATGAAAGCCCAGACACAGCAATGAATAAAATATTTTCATGTACCTTGTATTTGTGAGGTGAAGACCTTAACCATTATGCCAACCAACTCGCATATTTCACTTATTTCTTTCAATTAACAGTAAACAATAGCTATCTGAAAATGATCTTTCCTTTAGATTCCACATCTGCTAACTGCTAATTTTTGCCTAGCATTTCTAAAAAAAATATTTCAAAATACATGTGTAAATACTGCTCTTCAATGAAACTGACTATGTTCTTTCTGTGCTGATGAAGTACTAATTACTCTGATAAATTAAACTGTAGTTATGACATCTTGATAAAAGAATTCCTTCTGGATAATGAAACAAAAAAGAAGATGATCAATCGAAGATGAAATTCTTCCATTTAGGATGCAGTGTCTGAGCTGAAATTCAAGTTTTACCTTCAACTAAAGCAATATTGAGATTCACAGACAAAAAACCTTCAGCTTAGTCCTGTATTAAGTGGATGGAGGTCATGTGACCCTTCTTCATTCAGAAGAAGTCAAGTATTGAGATCTACATGGTGAAATGCCTTGTGTAGTGTTTTAAATATTGCTTTGTAAATTAGACTATTTCTCCTTTACTGAATGGTAAATCTGAAAGTGAGTTGTTATGCCCTGTACATTTCTGTACATAAATTATCTGGAATTGTTGCTGTGATGTCTCTGATTTTGATGGACTGCTGATGCTATCTGAATCCCTTAAAATCTGCGATCAAAACCAACAAGAGCAAGAAAGTTTCTGAGGAAGGCAAAAAGTAACACACCTTGTGCGAGGCCGAATTCTTATAGAGGATAGCTTTGTTACCTTTTGAAAGTACCTGAAAGTAAACTGAGAGGTATGTCAGATGACAAACTGCTGACTGCTGGGAAAAATTACTTTCAATGAAATGTTTTTTCTGTGCCTACTTGTTGCTGCAGCTTCAATGCTGTCATTTTACAGTCCAATTATATATCTGTTCATTTGTTGAAACTATGTTTTATATTTCAGTTAAGTGAAACTGTAGTTATGTATTTATTTTGGACTGAAAGTATTACTGTAGAGATACTATATGCTGAAGATGAGTCAGCAAATCATTGCAGATTACTGTTGACATTTGAAAACATGAAACTATGTATGATTGTTACTTTTTGTTACTTTAAGTAGATGCCATTATGTTATAGACAGACTCATTTTGTAGATAATGCAAGGTAAGTATGAGTCAGTACATTACTGCTTATGCTTATTGTTTAATAACGTTTACTGACAATTTGAAAATAGATGCATTCATTCAAAGGTTCATAGGTGTGTACTAGGCTAATGACCACAAGGGCCTTTTCAAGCCTTGTCATGCATCCTGAATCTCTGACAAGTTCTGGTACTATTGATAAGTATAAGCAGAGGATTGGGAGGTGAAACGTGCAAGCTGGGCCTGATAGATGAATTATTTACAGGTTGCCTGTGTCCATTAGAGACATAATTGCCAATCCAAGGATGAATTTCCTCTTCACCATCCAATTGTCCAAGTTACACTTGAATTTGGTTTGGGACGAACTCTGCTTCACATGGATGGGGAACCTGTTCCAGAGAAGACATCTTTGGGATACATATCTGTCCCGCCAGCAGGTCCAATTTATATCACAGGTAAGGTTTAAATCTTTGGAACAGGTAATTCTGGTTGCTGTTTGTTTTGTGGATATGTAGGAGGTCCATTGTTTTTGAGGTTCACTGAAAACTAACTCTTTCTCTAGCTGTAGTACCAATTACATTAATTATTTTTTAATTATCTGAATGTTTCATCAAAACACTTTTAGCTAAGGTGACAGCACAGGTTATAAAAATAATAATGGTTAAAAATAGTTGCAATATTTGTGGGTGTCTATAAAGTTGCCTGAGCTTGAATTTTAGCAGATATCCTGGAAATCTGTAGACTAATATAGACAGTTAATCCTGCATGTTTTGGTTGTAGAGAGCAGTGGGGATATCCATACATACATATAGTGCTCTATTGAACAGCCACCACCATTCAGGTCATTTACAAGGCAAGAGAGGGACATGAAGTAGATTGCTAGGCTTCTCTTTCATATTACACACACACACACACACACACACACACACACACACACACACACACACACACACACACACACACACACACACACACACACTCTCCTATGAATAATTTTGAAGTCACTGGTCTATATAGCCACTGGTCTATATACTGCATGCCTTAAGAATGTCAGAGAAAATGGGAGTACTCAGAGAAAACCTAAGTGAACATAGGGGAGGCATGCAAACTCAAAACAGAAGGGACCCCAGATGAAAACCAAACTGGAGAACCTCTTTCTATGAGGTGACAACACTATCTACTGTTTCTAGTAACTGGGAATAGTTGCCATGAACGTTAAGCAATATCTACAGTATCTTTAATGGACCATTATGCCACAGAAATTTCAGTCTGAACATGGTTCTATGAGGAATTTGGATCATTGTCTTGTCTGCAAGAGTCATACTTAGCTACCAGTGGAGGGGGGGGGGGTCACCCTAACTTTCTGTAAAACACACACTAGAATGCTGTAATTGACATGGTTTAAATATTTGTTAGTTAGTGTTATGAGAATCATCTGCAGGCTATGTATAGACCATGGTCACCAGGCTGTAGAGAGTAAATGTTCAGGAATCAGATTTATCAAGATCAATACAGCCAACTTCGGGAGAACTCATGATTCAAGGCACAGTTTACCTGCAGGATACAAATACGTATCATTCAGCCAATGCAAAGACAAAAGAAGCAGACACAATGCATTCCACACACGATATGTGCACTAAGTTGTGTTGTGGAGCAAGCTGCAATCTACCAAAAGTGATATGCCAAGTGGCTAATAAGATGTGCATTGCACAGTAATGTCATCTACACCTCAATATTAAGCACTTTACAAAGTTTACACTCATCCATTATGGGGCCACATATGATGCAGTTCCCTGGTGTCTGCTGCTAAAGATCATAGTCATTAAGTAAAATAATGTAAAAACATCTTCTTCTCTCCTCATCATCCAGCCACAAGTCTGCTCCATCTCTCCTCCAAACCAGACACTCATTGTCAGAACAGCTAATAAACGACACAGCTCTGTTTAATCATCAGTGGCAGACAGTGATTGGCAAGTCTAAACAAGTCTGTGTAATCATCATGCAGAATGTCATTAAGGAATATGAGTGGCTAGCTGGCCATCTGTGTAATCATCATGCAGAATGTCATTAAGGAATATGAGTGGCTAGGTGGCCATCTGTGTAATCATCATGCAGAATGTCATTAAGGAATATGAGTGGCTAGCTGGTCATCTGTGTAATCATCATGTAGAATGTCATTAAGGAATATGAGTGGCTAGCTGGCCATAGTGCAGTGAGAATGAGCATGATGATCATCAGTTTCTCCTGTAATAAGGATTAGGAATAGTGATGATTAATGGTCTTGTGGAAGGGTAATGGTGAAAAATTGCCTGGATACTAGAGACTAGTTAGGTTATTGACTGTAGGGGTAGCATGGTGACTAGTATGAAACGAGGGCAATGCTGATACAGAAAGTTCTCACTGTGATTGGTAAAGGAATGAGTCTTCTTCATCCAATCATGGCAAGCAGAGATGATTACCAACCTGTCCACAGGTAGTATTGCTGTTAGGTATTTTGTTTGCTCATTCTTGCCCATACATGCAGCTGTTTCACAGGTGCAGCATGAAGCAATGCACCAAGGCACAGTGACTATAAACAGGTGACCACACAACCCAACATAAATAGCAGGGCTCCCTCTGTATGGTACATATCTTTTCTACAATACAACTATCCTCTTTGTGTTAATGAACAACTTTGATAAATATGACCCCAGTTCATTTTGCTATGCTGAGTCAGGCAAAGCAGTTTTTTATTTTAAGAGAGAGAGAAAGACAAAAAAATATATTTTACCATTTAACTCACTGCTATTTTTGACAAAAGTGGTGTAAAATATTAAGAGCTGGATATCTACAGTTTTACAATAACCCAAGGTATTTGCATGACTTGCAAGTGTCTTAGATGTAGAATGATACCCATTGAAATTTGACCTAATATTCAGAAACTTTATATGTCAGAAGCAAATAGTATCTAGCATGGATTACTGCACCAGGTATGATATACGTCTACAGCAGCATGTATCCACAGATACAGATGCAAGTATGAACAATTCAGATGTCACTGCATTAATACATACATTCAAGAGATGCATGACTCTTTATTAACAAAATTTTGTAAATACCTAATTTGCTGACTCCTGCAGCATTGAAATTGAGTATCAGCAAATAAAAAGCTGTGAAAGGATATTTTTGGATTCTTTAATATTTATCCAGCAATTTTGTCCAGAAGACAAAATAGGGAACAAAATAACTAAAAGCCACATGAACAAAAACTAAAGCTTTTTCTACAGGGGGCAAGCCCTCCTGCACCCCCTTGTGGAGAGTGAGAAAGACACCCCACTCTCCTAACTTATATATACCAACTCAACAGTTGCAAAACAGTGGAGAAAGGGCAACTCCCCATATTCACTGAAAGTAGATTTCTGTGTTAAAGCTGTTGCACTGTTGTCAGTTGGACAAATAGCACTCACTGAAAACACTCATAAGTGGTTACATGTTGCACATAAAAGGAAGGACTAAATATGCAACGTAAAATACCTATGCTTGCTGGGTGTTCCTTTATTTCAAGACCTGCTCTGTAAACTGCAGACTGCAAACACTCAAATCTGGTCAAAACTGGAAAAAGTGCCAAAAAAAATATTTTTTCTCCCTTGCTCAGTAAGTTTCCTTTCCTTATGTTCCACACAGCCATTAGTTCTGAAAGTGAGAGGACAAAATGTATTAAAGGGCCAAGTGCACAAAAGCTACATAGTTTGAAATAACTTTTGCCAAATATAATTAAAAATAATAACCCCTCCTTTTTAACCCAAGTGTAATTTTTCATATTTAGTGCTGTTGCGGTAGTGGTGCTGTGGTAGATTTGTCGCCTCACAGCAAGACGTTGTCTCGTTCGATTCTCAGCTAGAGCGTCTTATGTGTGGAGGCATGCGTGAATGGGTGTTCCTTCGTTGAAGGTTGTGCGTCAGGGCTGGTAACTTGGCACATAAAAATCCACTACCAAACATTAGCGGACCGGAGTTCCGCTGTGGCGACCCCTAACTGGGATAAGCCGAAAGACTCAACAACAAGTGCTGTCAGTAGAAAAATGGGTGAATCTCCCTTCTTGTTTAAACTGTTTACTAACTGACTTTTTTGCTGCTGATCAAATGACATAGTGAATCTTCTTAGACTGAATTAACTTGTTTAGGTTGCTTGTCTCTAGGCACAGTCTCTTCTCTGATACAAGTTTGCTGGACTTAATAGCATCCAGAGTTGAAAAGTTATCACTGAGGTATTTGATAGGGAGCATGTGTCCACATATATGGCATAAATAAAGTTTGGTAAACAGGGTAGGGTCACAAGAAACATTACATCAGTTCCATTTGCCAAGTAAAGAATTTATTTTCTTAGAATACTAAACACAATTTTCCATATTTTTTCAAATGTCAGCAGATAGGTGAGTATTTTCTTTGTTCTCTCATTAAAACAATGAAGTGACCACATTACTCCTCCCATCAAACAGCTTTTTAAGTGATTAATCACTAAACACAGCTATTTGTATCTTCTCCCTATGTGGTGATAATTCAACTTGTTCTGATTTCAATTTCTCTGCTTTGTTTTCTTCCAGAATGTTCTGAATTATACCACAATTTACGTTATATATTGCATTGTATACATCAAGTATTATTTCAGATTTGCTTTGGCAAAGCAAAGAGGTTGTTCTACTTTGCAGTCATTTGAGCAACCAAAATATTGGCCGGTGTGTGCGTGTGTGTGTGTGTGTGTGGGGGGGGGCATGCTTGAAGGCTCCATGGGATCTGTAGGGACAGGATGAATGTCTATTAGTTTTCGTGTTGCACAATATTGAAAATCCATGCCACTGTTCAGGGTCAGATCATCTCCCATAAGGTTTTATTCCCAGGGATTTTAGGAACATTGCCAACCATATGAATTCCTCAGTTGAGTAAAATAGGGACTCACTAATCTTTACAGAGCAACTGTTTGGACTAATGGTTACAGCCATGTGTATCTTCCACTGCATCTCCTGTAACTGAACACCTGTATGAAGCTTCAGTAGCATGGCTGAGTCAACATAAAATGAAATAATTGAAAATTTAAATAGTCACTACATAGCCACACAGGAACAAAGGTGAATGTTTCATGGTGGACTCCTAACACTGGGGACCTTTGTTGCCAGCCTGAATGGTCTGAATATGATGTGCAATAGCTGGGCTTTCTAAGTCTGCACTGTACATACACTAATGAGCTAATTAAAGTCTTAGTCTGTTCTGCATCTCCCCATGCCATTTTCTGATACTGTAAAAAAAAAACCTGAATAATACTATAAATATCATGGATTATTTAACTGGACTTATCTTCAGAGTGGTACCTATGTGTTCAGAAACAGAAAGTTTCTGAGGCACTAATCATCAATCTGGTTACCAGAATTTGAATATTGACTTACTTTTCTGCTTCTAGCCTGTGTGTGTGTGTAATTGTTTAATTATTTTCAAAGTACTAATCTTCTCTTAAGGTTGTGTTAAAGTCAGATTTGAATTCCTGCTACTATTTTATCATTGATTATTGAAAAGGGCTTGAAATTCAACAGCTGTCACCCAGCTCTAGATGATTTTCCTCAAGTTGTTCCCCTAACTTGTTTGAGAACATTGCCAGTCTGGTTGACCCACTAGATGTACAGAACATGGTCTCAGTGATCTCAGAACAATGTCTGCCTGGACAAATTGGTATAGCCATGCATATTTTACTCTCATGGCTTTTGCAACTAAAGTGAACATCTTCATTCATGTACTCATCTTAGAGCAACTGTTAATTATTTAACTGCTGTTTGGGGTTTTGTGAGTTTACCTAAGGTTAATTATGGAAATGACAGCTTGACTGCAGCGCATGGAGATACTGTCACTGTTCAGAACTAACCAGATTTAATTATTTGATACTGGCTGCTTTTAATTTATCTAGCTGTTGTCTCTGTTCTGGTATAACTGTATTTACTTACACATTACTAGCTTTGTTAATTTACCCGTGTATGCAGTCAGTGTAACCATCTTTTGGCAAATGATCCATTATTAATATTGGCTGAATTGCTTAACTGCTATTTGAAAATGTAGAGAATCTATTTAACTATTTAACAGTCTATATTTTCTGCCCTGTAAGCCTCAGCTGTCTGTGTCAGCTGTCAGAACTAGTCAGCAGTCATTCAATCAAAGAACTGGAATTCCTCTGGGGCCCTCACTTGGCCTAGTCATTGGTGAAAAGTTCTCCAAGATATTTCTACCTTTCGGGAATTAGTTTATCCTTTGTGTTACGTATGACCAAAAACGGCCACAGTTTTCACAAATTCCAATTGATTCTTTACATCTGACACACAATTGCCATGCTTTAGGGACATCTGCTAGTTCAGTAATGTGAAATAGTGCACATCTATAGTGCAGCTATTATATAACTGTATTATTACTTTTTAAGATAGTGAAAGTCTCCCATAATTTTCCTTTGCCCAACCTTGTACATCTTTGCTGGCATTGTGATTTCATGTTTATAAACCTTTCCTGTGCTTGTTGTGGATATATGTTGTTGTAATTATATCCATGGGCCTATAACCTGAATCATGGCTGAAGAAGGTTCATATTCCAGCCTATCTACCCAATTAATTAATGAATGAACTACTCAGTCAATAACTCAATCATTCACTAGAGTAGCAAAGTTCTATGCCATCAAAATATTAATTATCATGCTCCTCTTATGCAATCTGAAAAATGTTTTTTAGGTAGGAATTACAAGTGTTGCAAAATCATTTGAATTCTCATCGTATAAAATCATCAGTGTAGCAAACAAACAGTCCACTCAACTTACAGTTTTCATTTTGCCAGTAAAATACAGCAGGATCCCCTTATAATCATGTTATATCACTGCTGGTGCTGTTGTCCAAGTGATGCATCTGCTAAGCCATAGATGCATTTTGTTTTAGTTTCCATAATGTTACCTCAATTTCCCTCATGGGAAGACTAAATGTTGGTTTTATGAGAGAGTTTTATTTTTAGTAAAGTTCACTTTTTTTTTTCACAGTCAGGAGCACTTGTAATAACCCTGAAGAGTATGTTGGGGAGTCTTTAGGAAGATCTGCAATGTTCAGATCCTTGACATTTATAGCTGTTAGTTGAGCTCTGGGCACATTGCTTACAGATGTCTCTTTCAAAGTACATAGCTAGTAGAAAAACACTGTTTGGCCCACATCATTAACTTCTTTCTGTACTCTGTTGTTTTTCCAGTTTACTAGCTCTTTTTTTGCAACATGAAAAGAAATGTCCTCCAATTCAAACACATCCTTATCTGAATTTGGGCTGTCTTTTCCACAACCCACTGGTTCTCTTCAAAGGTTTCTGAATCCCCCCCAAAAATAGATGATCCTGCAGTTGTGGCAGCTTCCTTTGGTTTGGTGTGGTGTACATTGTACTGGTTTCTGTATTTGTCTTTTGCTTTTCATGCACATTGAAAGATTGCTGCTTTGTAGAAGATGTCATGTTCTCCATCCATTTATCTGTCAGTGTGCTCTGACCTTTGATGAAGACATTTGTGTTAACTTCTTGCAGAAAGACAGTGCACATTTGTTGCTTCTTCATGCTTCTGTTTTACTCTCAGTAATTGTTGTGGGACTCAGGTACAAAGTCTGTATCTATATTTTCTGTCACAGAAAGACCTCCCTGCTATCTTACCTTATGACAACAAAAGGACCATTCCACTCAATGCAGTACTCCTAGTCACCAGTCTTGTATCTTTCACCTGCAGTACCTTTCGTCTGCATGTCAGAACTACTTATACAAGGTTCTGTGAATTCTGTCCAGGCATTCTATTGCAGTAAGTGTTCTATGTGTAGCATGTAATGCAGAGATATATGTTAAATTATTTACAATGGCAAAGTGACCAGACTGACAATGTACTACTGTATCTGTTATACTTTATTGTAGAATACAAAATTTAGCCAAGCAGTTACTCTGAGTTATTTCAATTCTATTATAACATAGCTAGAAAAAAGACTTTGCTTCTTAAGAATTGTGTTGTGCCTACGATCAATGCAGAATTGATCAAGATGGCTCTCCAGAAGAGCAATAAATGTCCAGTTTATATACACTTTGCATATCAGCAGATGTTGTTTTTCAGTGTCCTTGTGGTTTGCATGACTGATTTTTGTTCCATGTCATCCTTGCATTATTTTCTTAATTTCTGCATCTGAAGACTTACAAAAAGTCCCTGTTATTTCTTTTTTGAACAACTTCCTTCTTTGTATGCTCCAAATTATTATTATAACAGGATGCCATTTACCGTTATGTTTAGCCCACAACCACATGTCTTAACAAACAAGTCAAACTAGACATGTTCTTTTTTCCATGAACCAGTTTTAAACATACTCACAGTTAAGCTAAACTTAAGCATGTTTCATAAGAAATTGTTTGAGCAGGTGTCTGACACATAGCTGGTTGCTTCAGCACATTGTACTTTTTGCATCTATTCTTAACTCTGCAGTTCAAGCCTTGCATGCTTGCTTAAGCACATTGTGCTTTCCTTATCTATTCTTTGCACAAGTCTTGCAGTTCATGCCTTACATTTCTGCTTTTTAGAAAGAAACATTTATTTCAAACCTTGTATTTAAGATATACCTTGTCTTAGAAACAAGCATTATTTCAAAACCTTGTATTAATAAAAAGCATACTTTTATAATTGCTTTGGGGAAAATATTTTACTTTATATAATATATATCAATTTCCCCTTTTTATTTTAATTAAGCCAAAGAAAAATGCAATCTACAGAAGAATATGATCCTCTGTACTTTGAGCCCTTTCGTCTACTGCACTTAATACCATTTCTACCTTGTTGACAACAGTTACTTGATTAATGGTTCTATTAAGACAAACTTTAACACACACATACAAATTTTCATAGCTATAATGACAATGAAATGAAGGCAATCAATACCATGATTATAGTACCCCACCAACCTGAAAACAGTCCACTTAACCAATCAGACCACTCTGTATTCCACGTTTTCCTGGATTTTAAGGAAATCTCAGCAATTCTCTCTAAATGTCAATGTATAGATTCTGATTTATCAGGAATGTATGTACAGCATTCTGTTTTGATCAGAGCGCATACCCCCACTCTTGACTAGCAAGCAGGTAATCTAAAGCCATTCTGTTTTGGAGGACCAATGTCCTCATGGCTACCATTTCTTCTGTTATATCTGAGATAGTTCCATAAGTTGCATTTGCTAAAACTTCCATCAGCTTTGCAACTTTCCGTAATTCCCATATTGCCTTAGTGGCACCATATCAGGGAAAGATCCCAGCTCCTGAAATAACACCATCTCCTATGTCCAACTGTTTTAAATCTTCCCCTATTTTGGAAAAACTATCAGGAGCCTCCCTGTTTTTCTGGTGATTTCTTACCATGTCCTCTGGTGATGTGTGAGTAATTCTCATCATTGGAACTGCATATCCTATGTAACAGGATCCCTGCCATCTATCAGTAGCCATTTGTAAGCATTCTTCCTACATATGAAAAAGAACCCTTCTGTGAGAATTGTAACATTCTCTTTGTTCATTAAATTAGTTGTAGCATCAGTCTTAAAGAAGTCATTCATCCCTTCCTTAAAAGAAGTATTATGTGTCAACTCCCATTCTGTTTTTATTTTATTAACTCCTCCATGATACTCAAGCTTTTCATGTGACCAGAGTTGATGTAAAGTGATGGAATTGTTACAATTACTAATACCAACCCTAACTGTCCCTTTCTTTTGAAAGCAGAGTATCCCTCTTTCTGCTTCCAACTGTAAATGTTCTTTTATGGCTGATTGTTTTACAGCTCTATTTTTATATGATCCTTTAAACATAAAACCTGTATCTGTAATGTCTACATGGACTGCATGTAATGGCATTTTCCCTCTGTATGGAATGTGGCTACAAACCCAACAATCTGATTTATTATGTGCCTTTGCAATCAATTTTTGCATGGCCAAAAATGTATTGAAATCAGGTACCCAGTCATGATGGCCCTGTTCTCGTGATCTGTTATATTGGAGTATCTCTCCCCATTTTTTTCTTTACAACCTTTTTATTTACATTTTGTTTTGTATTTACATTTCTTTTTAGGATTGCCTTGGTCTGTTCACATATTGTTATTATAAGCAAGATATTTATTTATTTATTTTATTTTACATTTGCTGACCGGGCTAATCTAACTGGATACATGTCCATTTTCAGTAGAGGCCTGGGGAGATAAGCTCCAAGATAGAACAATGAAATTAACAAGATAACAAATAAGGAAACATTAAACAAAAAAAATCATATTTACAATGCATATTACAGGTTATCACAGTAAATTCAGCAGTGTGGAATACAGGCATAACATAGCATGCTAGTACAATCAAGATGTTCTAGAGGGAGATAGTATTATGGTTAATAAGGAAGGAATTACAGTTAATGAGTAGAAGGGGTAGGAAGAGCAAAGTATTAAGAGATACATAACTAGTCAGGCTTAGTACAGGGGCATAACCACTGTGTTCTGAGGAACACTTTCAATTTGTTTTTAAAGCATGATACTGAGGGAAGTGAGGAGAGATATGGTATATTAATACCAAAATGCATATGAGTATTAACATGCATCCCCAGAGCTTGCATCTCCATGTGTGAGTTTAGTTTCCTCCATTTCCTCTGACTTCTTTCCAACTGGGTTTGTCGGCATCTAGAAACAAATTTAAAGACTGTTACTTTGCTAACACTGTTAACAGAGTCTTACTTTCCTAACTCTGTTTTGGCTTTTATTAGCTTACACTAATCTCTATGAACCAACATGGTGTGCTGCTTTTGTTTGGATTTCCCCTGTTTCCTAGAGTTAATCTTTTCCTTGTTTATCCTTTGTACCCTGTATACTAATGGTCCTATTTGTTCTGTCACCTCATAGGGACCCTGCCAGTTACTATTTCATGGTCTCCCTTTCTGGAAGTTTTTTATAAGCACCTCATCTCCATACTTTAGTTTAATTTCTGTGGGAAGCGCTGGCATTCCTTTCCACAGATGGTACGACTGTTCTGTGGCTATAGCGTCACATACCCACTGTATGTCTTTCAATCATTTTTGGTGTTCTATTGCTATCAGTAATGGTTGATTATCCACCATTTCTGGGTCACAAGGAAGTGTGAGGGACATTTTTCTCCCTGCCATCACCTCAAAAAGAGAAATTCCTGTTTTACTGTTTAATGTAGCCCTAATGCCTAATAGAATACCTGGCAAACATCTCACCCAATCCTTGCCTTTTTCCAAACATGCCTTTTTTAACCTTTCTTTGATTATCTAGTTCATGCTTTCAACAATTCTGTTGGATTGCAGATGATATGGAACATGAAACCTGTGCTGAATCCCCAACAATTTGCACAAATGCCACATTATTTGGCTTGTAAACTGGGGTCCATTATCTTATTCTATGACCTGAAGCCATCCCCAGTGGACAAAAATATTTTAACATAATGCCTCTGCCATGGTTTTAGCTGTCATACTCTTGGTGGGAATTACTTCTACCCACTTTGAAAACACATCAACCACCACTAACAGATATATGTATCCCCCTTTTGCAGCTGGGAGGGGTCCTGCATAATCTACCTGGATAGTGTACCATGGACCATCTGCCACTGGCACTCTATGCAATTGAGGTTTCTTTACACTTGCATTAGTTTGTAGACACAACCAAACATCCCTCTAATATTGTTTACATAGCTTTTTTAGACATGGATTCTACATCTTCTGTTTTACTATAATCCATCATTTTTCTGTACCTATGTGGCCCAAAATGTTGTGATTATATTTGACCAACTGTCTTGCTAGATCTCCCAAGATATATGGTATTTTTTCCATCTGGCATTGCATAGACAAACATTTCCTCTTTGGTATCCCCTTCCCGTATACACCTGTTTAGTTCTTCGGCAATCCCTTTCTCTTTTTGAGTGGTTGCCAAATCCTGTATTTCTACATGTGTAGTTGTTTCAACTGACATTACCTTGTTTGCATGTTCAAAACACTCATGTGGATCTAACCACTCACCTGTTTCAGCTGCTTGCTTTGCCTTGCCATCCACCAAAACATTTCCTCTAGCCTCTTCTGTGTTACATTTTTGATGTGCTTTAATTTTTACAATACTAAACTTTCCCTGTAAATCATTCTGGGTAATCAATGCCCATAACTCCTGTAGTACTGGAGCATGTTTTAGGGGTTTATCAACACTGTCAACAAATCCCCTTCTGGCCCAAACTGCCATGTGTAAACGTAAATAATTTACCACATAGGCACTGCAACTGTAAATATTGACAGGTTCAAAATGTTGTAAAACATATTTTACTGCTTCTAATTCTGCCCTTTGGGCTGACATATAACCTGGCAGTTTTTTCGGAATAGGCTTTTGGCCATCTCCTGGAATTACCGCAAATCCTGTCAAATATTTCCCATCTTTCCAAAATCTCTCCCCATCTACATAAACTGTGGGCAAACAGCCTTGAAAATCTGCATTTAAAGGTGAGGGTTCTGGGCGTTCTAAACTCTGTTCTGAAAGATAATACTTGTCCCCTGTCTGTATTTGTACATTCTTGGCACTGAACAGAGTCATCCATTTCGCAAAAATGGTCTGACTCATCCCTTCTGTGATTTTATTAATTTCCGTGGAATTTAGAAGAATCTTAATAGACTGATGTGGTGTCTGCACAATTATTTTTGGAAAGACTGTCAAGTACTCCGTTTGTTTGATTCCCCAATAAATGGCCAACAGTTGTCAAATGTATGGGTGAGACCCCTTCTTAACTGGGGTTAACTTCCAGCTGCAGAACATCACTGGTCAGTGTGACCTTTCTACCTTACCCTCATTTTCCTGAGGCCAATATTGCAGAACTGCCAAAATGGTCTCATTTCCTGCAGCTGCCTGTAAGATGAAACTACCTATCATCAGGTGCTACTAATTCAGTGGCCTGTGTCAATTTTTTCTTTAGGAGTTCAAAAGCCTCTTCCTCCCTCCATCCCCATTTCAAATGTGGTTCCTCCTTTTGATCAACTAACATTTTATATAGTGGTGCAGCAGCAGCCGCTGTGTAATCTTCTATGAACTCTGTGTTATAGTTCATAATCCCTAGAAATTTATGCAGTTCTAAAATGGTCTATGGCTGAGACAATTCCAGAATTCCTTTTACTCTTCCTCAAAAGGGAATCTGCCAGTGGGACAGACTATTGTTCCCAAAAGCTTTACCTCTTGTGAGTCTCACAAGGGATAACTGGCTAGGCTTAAAATGGCTCGCAAGGGCAGTTAGCTTAGTACTAATCTATGAACCTATGAACCTATGAGAAGAACTGAACCTTTTCACTGTTGACTTTGAATCCTGCATCCTGTGAAGTATTTAGAACTTTTCAAAGAAATTTTTCATGCTGTTCTACTGTTCCTGATTGAATAAAGATGCCATCAGTATAATGAATGACACTGCCATCTGTCTCTAAGGGTTTTAAAATGTCCCCCACAACTTGGTGAAAGAGCACAGGGCTATTTTGAAATCTCTGTGGCAAGCACGTCATTATACTGTTGAGTTTCAAAGGTAAAAGTAAACCATTGCCAATCTTTTTTTTTGTAAAGGGACTGCAAAAAATCTATTAGCTAAATCAATGACTGTGAACCACTTACTTTGAGGTTTTATTCTTGCTGTCAATTCCAGCATCCCCGGAACCAAATGTACATGAGGGGTGGTGAATTGATTTACGTAAATCAATAGCTAATCTATAACTGCCATCCTTCTTTTTCACTGGCCAAATTGGTGAATTTGTGGGACTATGACCTTTTTGTATTATGCCTGCCCATTCCCATTCTTCTATAGACCTCTTCATATCCTTTCCCGCCACTTTGGGAATTGGATATTGCTTCTGAAATAGAGGAATGTAATCACTGGGACTACCTACACTAACCGGCACTTCTAACTTGCCACAATCTGTCTTCGACATAGCCCACAAGGGCTGAAATTGCTGTTTAATTTGTTCCCATTTGTCCTGCATCTCTGAGTATCTTTTGTCAATGTCTTTTTTATACTTATCGACATCTATCACAAAACAGGAAGACTGTTCGACAGTATTAGGTCTGCCATCTGCACTAGCGGACACAAAACCCTGTTAGTAAAATCAATTACTATTCCCAGTTTACCTAAGATATCTACCCAAGAATTGTTGCTCCACAACTGGAATTTATAAGAAATGTACCTCCACTGGAGTTCCATTTTCTGTGAAGCATATTCTAACTGGTTTGCTACCTACAGCCATGTAAGTACTGCCATCAAAACCGTGAATATAGGATTGCTTTAATGGATTGACAGGTAACTATTTGTTAGTGACTGAGACTGCCACCCAATTAAGACATCCTTCCATAATGTCCCCTCCACTCATATGTCTGCTAACAGACGTCCATCCTTTTAGCATTTGACAGTAGTCAGAAAAGTTACTTGGGTGGGGGACATACTCGTAATCGGAATCAAATTTGTTTTAATCTATTATCCTGGGTAGGTCTCTAATTACACAGACAACATGTTCTGTTCCTCACTGACTATTCGTGTCATCAATGTCACTGTGAACTTTGTACTTTCTATCTCATGTTTTATTTCCTGACCTATGCCATATGAAAGATTATATGTTGGATTTCGTGTGGATACTACAGAACATACCTTATTTTCCCCCGAATCATTTCGAATTTGATCCTGTGATTGTTTGTCATCATGTATGCCTCTCTTTTCTTGATTTTGTTCTCTAGGTTTAGGTTTAGAAGAATTAGCATTTTCTGCATATATACCCTTTTGTATGGACAATCTTGTTTAATATGGCCTATTTTCTTGCAAGTAAAACATACTACTTGTTTTCCTGAACTACGTTGTGTATCTACCCTTGGCATTGCTTGAGCAGAAGCCGCTCGTTGTTTCCCTGTCCCTGTCCTTTCATCAGACCATCTGCTGCATCCTCTTCCTTTTCCAATGAAATCAACACTTTGTTCCCCCTCTACAGAAAAGATTTTGCATGTATATAACTTTCCATCATCCCCCATTGTCTTACCTTTTATTTGTTTTTGGACCACTTCTTCTAAGGTCTTAGGCTCTAATTCATGAATGTATTTAATGTCACCCAGTACTCCCTTTACCTGTTTTAAAAAGATGTGTATGAGCATTTGTTGTACTTCGGGTTCTTTCATTTGGTCATCATTTTTACCATAGACCACCTGATAAGCTAGCTTAAAATGGTCAGCTTGTTTCATCAATTTGGCTGAAATGGTAATTTTAAAATAATCAAGTAATTCAGGAGTCAAAGGTTGACCTCAGTATATGCTTTAAGAATAGCTGCCATGCTGGCTGCCCTACTGTCCAGAGAACATTTTTTTGCTTATATGTATAACTTTAAACATTTGGGAATAAATGCAAAAAAAAAATCTACACAAAGCATCATTCCAAGTAGACCCCACAGTGTATGTCAACCATTCTTCAAATGCCAACATGTTGAAAAAAAATTCCTTTTCTGTCTTGCCACTGAGGCAGAGTCTGCAATAAATGAGACTGTTACTAGTTAGGGGGGTGTGGGGGTACAGCCCCCCACATAGGAGGGTGTGGTGGGGGGTATATCCCCCCACCTAGTTTAGTTTTTTTATATTTCATCGAAAGCTTCAAAACAATACATTTAAAAGCATAGACATGTATACTTACACAATTAATGACTAACTCTTTCCAGAAGACAATATAAACCCAAACTAAGTGGGGGGCTATGCCACCCCCCAACTATATATACTAACTCCAGGATTGCACTACAGTGGGGAAAAGGGCATATACCTTTACTTGCCTTACAGTAGTCAACACAGTGCCAGTACTTCACTTCAGTGAAATGAGATTTGGTGAAATGAGTTTTCAGTAAATTGAGCTTTCAGTGATTTGGTCAGGGTGAATTGAAATTCAGTGAAATGAGCTATCAATGAAACAAAGTAGACCCATATATATACATACATATATATATATATATATATATATATATATATACCAGAAGGCCAACTTTTAAAATCCCGAGATGAGAAAGCTGACAACCATAGAAAACCAGTATCCCGGAACACCAACTTCCAACTCCAGGTATGTAACCACTTGGCAAAAAAAAAAAACAAAATTAAAACCGAAGCAAATTAAACCCACCAATGTGGGGGGCTTTGCCCCCACACCCCCTAACTAAATATACCAACTCCTAGGATGAACTATCATGGGGGTAAGGGCAAATTTCAATATGGTGGCCAAGTGGCTCCTTACCTAGAGTTGGAAGTCGGTGTTCAAGGACGTCAGTTTTCTGTGGTTGTCAGCTTTTTCATCTCAACATATTAAAAATAGGCCTTCTGGTATGTTGATCTTCTGAAGTAGACCCATATATATATATATATATATATATATATATATATATATATATATATATATATATATATATGTGTGTCTATATATATATATATGTGTCTATATATATATATATATATATATATATATATATATATATATATATATATATATATATATATATATATATATCTATATCTATATATATATATATATATATATACACATACGTATAGCTATGTCTATATATATATATATATATATATATAGACACATACTGTATACACACATGCACACACACACACACACACACGCACACACGTGCGCACACACACACACACACACACACACACACACACACACACACAAACACACACACACACACAATACTGTACCTGAACATCACAATGATTTATTTTTTATGAATAATAAGAAGCATAATGAAAGCAAGGCCAACATACACTGACTTGAATAGTTCTCTTTCCAGCCCAAACACGTGATGGTGCAGATTTATTTATGAAAGCAGTTGATTATTGTGTTCATAGTTTCATAGCTGAATACTAACTAACTGCCCTGAAGGACCATTTTACACTTAGCCAATAACCCAAAGTATGGACCAAACCCTGTACTTTGTGTTTATAAGATAAAGACCTTAACCATTATACCAAATATTTCTTCACAGAAACTCAATAGTGTTGTCACTGTAAAAATTACAGGACTGCTTTAATGTAGTAGAGCAGAATGCAATGTTTTAACTGAGTGCATGCAGAGAACTGGGCTTGAAAGGCCTGCCAGGCAGTACAGCTTCATTATTGACTTATTCTGGTCACAGACTGAAAGCTTTGGGTCAAAAAGAACTGTGTTATGTGCATAAAAACAGGGAATTTAATTCATTGTTTCAAATGTTATACACAAGGATATTAACAATGTGAATGTATGAACATGATAAAAAGAATTCAAAGTCAAGATGTGAAGGCCACAGCAGGCTGTATGCAGTTAGTTATAAAAGATTCACAGGCTCACCCATGCCTCACGTCTGTACAGATTTTTGCAGAATGCCCAGATTTTTGCCTCATATTTTTTGGTCTGTTTTTCATAAAATTCTGGTTTTCCTGGCACAGTAGTGGCAAATCGTTAAAGACTAAAGTTAGAAAACAAATAACAGACATTTGAGTTTCAGACTCCATACCCTTCAGAAAATTCATACTAATGCAAAACATTTTATTATATCAACTTTCTAAGTTTGTAAAAAGCAATATTTAAAATTTGTCCCTATTTTGGGACTTTGTCTCACTTTTATTTATGGCTTTGTCCAGATTTCTTGCTTTAAGAGTTTGAGAAGTATGGGCTCACCAAATGGCATAATTTGCATGTCCACAAAATCAGTAATTTCCAGGCTCATAGGGAATATGATTTCTGTGTTTGTGAAGCAAATGATCTTCACAATTACAGAGGAATCAGTTTACAGACCCATGAGACAGATTTGTACAGTGCAGTTTGTTATTCCTAACAGTCAAACTGCAGCATGCAGTGATGCAGGATCATAAAATGCAATAAGAAAACTAACTTGTTTACTGGACTTAACAATATACTGCAGGATGTTACCTACAATACTGAATATGACATGAATTTACAGATGTTTAAAAATAAGGTGCTATCAGGATGACTAGTTTAAAAGAAAAAAAGTTTTTTTCACCAGTCCAAAGGTACAATACATTCTGCAGTGAGATTTATGTGTCTTCAGGACTGTTGTTCAAACTAAGCAGAATAATTGTGTTAAACCAAATATTAATATAACTACAGTAAGAATCCTTGGAGTGCACTTGACCATTAACAAGTATAGAGAAGGCATATGACCTGTATCCTCAAATACAGCTTGTGGTAAAAAAAATGTCATATCTCACTTCCACTCCCAGGAAAGGACTTTTTATTTATTTAATTATTGTTTGCCAAATAAGTAAGTAAACTGGTCCAAAGACCCTTTTCAGCCACAACATGAGGCAATTTGGCAGTAACACAATACAAAACTGGACAAGTTAAAGTATAAATATAAACTGCAAAGTTAAGCAATACAAAAATTGGCCAAACAAGCTACAAAATACAATAAGACACACTAAGAAACTTCAAAATCCACAAATAGGCAGGCGAACCACAATAATCCATTTATTATATAACTAAGCACTTTTCGTACGTACTATGTACGAACTTCCTCAGAAAAAGAACAACAATAGAAATGCCATTTAAATATGAAAATTAGTGATCAGCTGATGCATCAATTAAGGTGTAAAACACATTAAAGGCACCTCGCTACCACACAACCAACTATATAGAAATGAATAAACCTTGCTACATAAAATACCATTATAAATAATATATACAACGAAAAAGTAATCTAACTAAAAACATATCAAATTAATAACCTTTTAGAGGCTTATGTTAATATATAAAAAATTAATTAATAAACCTGTCTAAAGAGTCCGTTCCTGTAATAAGCAGCTAAACAGCACCAAATTTAACATTGAAAATATATTACATTCATAATATCCAAAAAGTATATCCTATTACAAAAATATAATGATATACTATAAGAAGTATAAGTGAAAAATATATATATGTAAAATTATTTTTAAAAAAATACTTAAAAAAAAAAAAAAATATATATATATATATATATATATATATATATATATATATATATATATACATAAAAATAACAATAATAATCCAATGAAGCTCCTATCTACTAAGATTTTTAAGTTTTAACAATGCCATTATGAAACACATATCATTTAATCCAGGCCAGTTATATGAATACAATCTAATCTGCCATACTAATTCTAGCCTTTCCAATTGAATTTTGAAGGGGCCACCCCTAACATTAGGTATTAACTGATCTAACACCCAGAATTTGAAAATATGTGTAAGATATTCAGAAACATGCTTAGCCAAAGCGTTGTCTAACTTGGATTTCTTTATGTTGTATACATGTTCATAGATTCTATCTCTTAATCTACGAACAGTTTTGCCCACGTAAAAACATGGGCAAAGTTGGCATTTGGCTAAGTATACAACCATTTTGGAGTTACAATTATTTTTGTACTTGCTTTTTAAATCACAATTATTGATATTGATGGAATTACTCACTAGAATAAACTTACAATAAGGACAAGAACCACAACTATGCATACCTTTATTAACTACTTTACTTTCGGTGTTATTAATACTCTCCAGTAGTTGTTTAAAGTTTCTATCCCGTCTTAGTGTAAATTTAGGTGCTCTACCTACTTTATCTAATAATTCCTTACTTTCTTTTATGATGTTCCAATATTTAGAAATAGTTCCTTTAATAAAATAAAAGTCGGAATTAAAGGTTAAGGTCAAGCTATATTCAAAAGAAAGAGATTTATTTTTCTCATTACTAATATCTGGTGGACTGACTATATCATCCAAACAATTTTGGGGCACTAAACCTGCTGTTTCTAAGATGACCATATCATTACATCTATTAACACCATACACATTAACTATTGGTTTGTAAACACCTCTGTGTCTCTTATCATAAATTTCATCTAGTATTTTATCAATAAATGCCTTAGGGTATGCTCTTCTAAGAAACATATCCTTTAAATTCCTGCATTCCTCGAAAAAATCATCATCCCTTGTAACCATCCGTGCAGCCCTTACTAACTGTCCTTTGACCACGGATTTTTTCTGGTACACAGGGTGAGCACTAGAGAAGTGCAAAAATGTATTAGAATATGATGATTTTCTATGTATTTTAGTTTCATATTTTTTGTCTAGATTATTTTTTATTAATAGTACATCCAAATAAGCGATTTGATTTTCTTCAAAATTAAAGGTGAAATGAAGAAAGTCAGTACTGGTGTTAAAATATTTGACGAGATCTTCAGCCACTTTAATATTGCCTTTCAATGAAATAAAGATATCGCCCAAATATCGGGTGTAATAGGCAATTTGAGAATTGATGTGCTCATTACCAAATACATATTGCTTTTCCCAATAAAGGTTATAAATTTGATATGTTTTTAGTTAGATTACTTTTTCGTTGTATATATTATTTATAATGGTATTTTATGTAGCAAGGTTTATTCATTTCTATATAGTTGGTTGTGTGGTAGCGAGGTGCCTTTAATGTGTTTTACACCTTAATTGATGCATCAGCTGATCACCAATTTTCATATTTAAATGGCACTTCTATTGTTGTTCTTTTTCTGAGGAAGTTCGTACATAGTACGTACGAAAGGCGCTTAGTTATATAATAAATGGATTATTCTGGTTCGCCTGCCTATTTGTGGATTTTGAAGCTACAAAATACAGCTAGCAATATAAAAAATGGAACACGAAGTAACAAAAAGTGGCACTTAGATGAGTGAAATACAGAATAAAAGTGTTTTGCCAGCTCAAGACAAAATTGCTGTCTTATTCTCCTTGAATATAAAAACACTTGATTGTAATCATTGGGACAGCTCCCTACTCAGTTGTTGATGAAAATGAGAATGAAGACAAAATACCTACCTCATGCATTTAGCTTTAAACAGACAAAATGTCTAATGGACCGTCAGTCGGGCTGAAGGCTCAGCAAAACTAGAAATTATATTATGATTTTATAACATATTATGATGGCAAATACTGCTTTTCATAACTGATATATATTTCACTGCATGTGGAAAAAAATATTTGCATTGTTGTTTCTGTGTGCATATATCATTTTTTATATCTGTATATACTGTGTGACATTTCTAGAATAGTATTTGTTAAATCTGTACAACTGGTAAAGCTGTTAATTTAAAGGGATGGCTGTGATTTACAGTGTATTGCAGCTTTACATATACCTCTAAGGCTAAGTGTGCATTTGACAAGTCATGTGGTTCAATTTTGCTTGTCAGTTGCTGCCAAATTTGTAAAGAATGGGGGGACACTTAGGTTGACTCCTGGGCATCATGATTTGTCCATGAAGTCTGAAACACTGAATACATGGGAAAGAAAACAACAGTGCAAGTTCCTTCACTTTTTATAGGTTCATAAATTAGTACAAGGCTACCTGCCCTTGCAGGCTATTTTAAGGCTAGTCAGTTACCCTGTATGAGAATCAAACCCTGCACCTTCTGTTTCTAAGGTAAACACCTTAACATTATGCCTCCCTCCAGAGTCCAGACATGATAATTGCTCATTGCAGTTTATATACTGCACTGCCACTCAACCATCCTCCACTGATTCATTCATCACTTTCATCATCACTGACTGAGATGAGATTGAGAGGACTCTGTGACATCTCATGATCTTAGTACAGGCTGGTGGCCCCCTCCCACACACACACACACGCATACACACACACACACACACACACACACACACACACACACACACACACACACACACACACACATACACACATGACGATGTGGCAGACCTGAATCATCAAGTTAAAAATTCTCACCTGCATAGTTATTCTCTTACCACCAAAAAAGCCTGTTTAACAACTGTTCCGATCTGGGATGCCTTCAAGGAGTGCTGTGTCAGCTGACTGTGTCTGTCCTCTCAGCAGACTGTGTTCTCCTCTGATTTCATGTTGTGTGATAGACACACATTAAATTACTATCAGCAGCCAGTGTCAGATGTACACTGTCACTTGACATGGTTTGACTTTGTGTGGATAGATTTACAACAGCAAGGGGGGGTGCAGTTGCTGTCAAAATATTCTAACTTGCTGAAAGTTACTATACTGTTTAGAATTGCCTTATGATCAGGATAACATATCTTACATCCAGGATGTTGAAAGAACTTACTCAAAATCAGGTGTTCCTGGAATATGAAGAACAACTGAGAAGTATGCTGTGCATCACACCGGAGGAGACAAAACAAAGGTGTGGATATGATGTTAAAGTGTTGTAGGTAGCAGGTGGCTCAGAAAAGGAAGGCTGCAGTGAGGAAGGCAGCAACGTGTGTGGCAACAGGGGTCAGGAAAATATGGGAAAGACACTAGGAAGAATGACTTTTCAGGATACACAGTATGTCTTTGGAAGGGATTACTGAAGAAGTGGTAAAAATAATTTTAAGTTGTTTGAGAGTAATGGAAAGGGGGCATCTACATTGGGTTATCTGCAATATTCAGGCAGACATAATGGGCCAACATTTTTTTCTTCTTTTAGCATCTAGACATATTGATACTATTATATAAAATAAACTATATGCTGGTCAACTATACATTGGTCATTATTGATTAAAAATGTGGTATCTAAGGCCAGAAATGAGTGGAATTCAGGGTATATGAAAAATGCAGAGGGTATTTCTTGTGGGGTGCAAGAAATACTGTTTTAATATGGGTAATCTGATTATCACCAACTAAATATTCCAATTGTTTTCAGAAATGAGATCCAAGTACACAAGGAAGTTAAAGGAGTTTGTAGATCAATGTTTGTGTATGTACCTTTAAGAAGCTATCCACGGGCTTGCACAAGTGTGTAAATACTGAGCACGTGTGAGCCTGACTGTCATTTTGTAGGAAGCTGTTGAGATGTAAGCATGTCTGTATATAAGGTCTGTCTGTTAATCAGTTTGTTTATATTTTATGATGCTGCTATCCATCTTGATGTGATTTTATGTATTAAAGCATCTAAACAAAATACCCTGCCTGCTTGTCTATTATGTGAGAGAGGGATGAGCAACATGTTGTCAGAAGAGGCATGTCTAAAAGGGCATGGTGTCAAAGGAAGCATGGGCAAAATTAGTTGTTTCCAGAAAGAGCTTCAGTTACTTCAATTTAAGTCCAAGAGACACCCAGTTGGTATTGGAGGAATATATAGGAGTGGATCATCCCTACTGCATGTATAATTCACAAAACAGGTCAGAAGTGAATTTCAAATGTTAAAACTTGCTCAAATAATTTCTTATTTGCAAAATACGAAATGAGGACTACAGAACGCTCTAAACAATTTTTGAATAAACCAGTATGTCCAATATTGATAAAAATATTCTAATTACTATGGAAAATGTTTGAAATAAAGTCAGAATTGCATAAAATGAACAAAATAAGAGGAAACAATCACATTTTCACTAAGCATGTATTTTTCATCTCGATTAAAGATATTCAAGTTATCAAAAGTGTATAAAGTGTTTGCATGTTTGTGCAGTATTATAGTAAAGTTATTTTGCAAAATACAACTATTTCAGAGTATATTTTGCAAAGTACAGTATTTTGAAGAGTTTGTTGTGCATTTGAATGTTATTACAAGCTCATAGAACAGTTTGTTCGTACATAAAATACAAGGGCCATATTTTCAATGTGTTTGTGCATACTCTGGGCATGGCAGATGGATTTCGAAAACCCAGTGCACTTGTGTTTGACAATAATATTACAGAGAACTGGAGAGTGTTTGAGCAAGAGTACAACATTTTCATGCAGGCTGCATTTCCTGATAAATATGACTGTACAAAGCCACTTATTCTGCTTAATTTAGCTGGGTCAGAAGCCATTGAAAGGGAGTGTTTATTTGTGTATGCACCTGCTATCTATGCAGGAGAGGGGGAAACCATCATATTGTTGTACCGGCTGAGTCAAGGGAGAACCCTGAGTGCTTAAAACGTAAATTTAGAGAAATGTGTAACCCCCAGATAAATGTTACAATGGAAAGGCACTTATTTTATACAGGAGATCAAAAGCCAGGTGAAACTTTTGCAGCATATATATCTGATTTGAGAAATAAGGTTAAAACATGCAGATTTGGTGATTTAAGGAATGAGTTGATAAAAGACAGACTTGTGTGTGGTATTAAAGATGATGCTGTGAGAAAGATTATGCTTTGTGACAGTGATATAACTTTGAATAAGGACACTGAGATTTGCCAGATATATGAGCTCACAGAAAAGCACACAAATATGCTTACAAATGAGAGATGCATGCTTCCAGTAATTTCTAGAGCTCATGGTAATAGTATGCAGCATGTCGTTAAAAGAAACAGGCCCAGGCCCATGGCAGCAACTGTAGCCCCTGCAGCACTGACTTGTAAACCCCAGAGCTTTCCAGCACATTCTAGAGTTCATACAGTCTCAGTGAAGCATAAGAATGAGTCAGCAAACTCAAAGCATGAGGCCCCACACAGTTTCATTGCCAACTGTCGTAATTGTGGGGGAAATCGTGAATCTAAAAGGGGAAAATGTTTAGATTTTGGTCAGCAATGCCACAAATGCAATAAGTGGAATAATTTCAAAAGGTTTTGTAAATCAAAAGGTCCACATTATTTTATTAAAAGGGAACATTTCAAGAAACAAGTTAAGCAATTAGAAAGCTGCAGCCATACTCTTTATGTCGATGGTATGTCAGTGCTTTATGAAACAGTTAATGTAGTAGACTTAAGGGCAAAGAATGAAGTATTTTGTACTGTTTGGATAAATGGAAATAACATAGAGCTCAAAGTTGACACAGGTTCCAAGTACAATGTTATGTCAGCAAAAACATTTGTTAGTGTGTGTCATGTTGAAAGGCCTGATTTGGCAAAGTGTGTGAAACTTGATGCTTATGGTGGTGAAAAAATTCAGACCGAAGGCTCAGTAGTGCTTTCATGTTACTCTGCTGAGAGATGTTATGACTTGTTATTTTATGTGGTCAAGAGACACACCCAGTCATTATTAGGACTCAGAGACAGTTTGAAAATGGAACTGCTTTGATTTAATAAGGAAGTCTACCAAGTTGGCTTGAAAGACCACTACTCTAATTTCACCCAGTATATTTTTTCTACCTATGCTGATCTTTTCAAAGACAAACTAGGGAAACTTCCAGTTGTGCACTCCATGAAGTTAGACCCAGATGTCAGTCCAGTTATTAGGCCAGCCCAGAAAGTTCCAATAGCTATGCAGGACAGAGTCAAAGGCAAGCTAGATAAAATGGTAAGACAAGGTGTGATTTGTCCAGTAAATAAACCAACTGAATGGGTATACTCCATGGTGGTAGCTCATAAGAAAAGCTCAGATGACATCAGAATATGTACTGATCCATGAGATTTGAACAAAGTACTAAAAAGACCTCACCATCCAAAGCACACAGTCAAAGAAATCACAGCTCTGATGCTAAATGCTACTGTTTTTTCTGTCTTAGATGCAAAGAGTTAATTTTGTCAAATTCAGCTTGACAAGAAATCCTCATTGCTCACTACTTTGAGTACTCCATTTGGAAGGTACAGATTTTTGAGAATGCCATTTGGGATAAATTCTGCAAGTGAAGTCTTTCTACTTGCAATGGAGCAACTTTTTTTCAGGGTATCCTTATGCTATTATAGTAGACGACATACTAGTTGGAGGTAATAGTGAAGCTGAGCATGACAGAAACCTCAGAAAAGTTCTGGAAAGAGCACGTCAAGTGAATCTTAAGCCCAATCCACAGAAATGCAAATTCAGGCTACAAGTGGTTACTTATGTTGGTCATTTATTTACTTGTTGAGGCCTACGACCAGACACTTCTAAGCAAACAGCCATTCTCAAGATGCCAACTCCAGACAATGTTCAAGCCCTACAACATTTTCTTGGCATGGTCAACTATCTAAGCAAGTTCATTCCAGACTTGAACCAACTTTCAGCATCGCTCAGAGAGCTGACACATAGAGATGTATTTTGGTCTTGGTTAGAGCAACACCAAAGAGCATTTGATGTCCCAAAACAGAGAATTGCCAGCCTACCAACACTCAGATACTATGATATTCACAAGCCAGTCACTCTTTCATGTGATGCTTTGAAATTTGGTCTAGGTGCAGTCATTCTACAAGAGGGTCAACCTGTTGCCTATGCATCGAAAACTCTTACCCAAACTGAAATGCAGTATGCTCAGATAGAGAAAGCTTTTGGCAATTGTGTTTACATGTTCAAAGTTCCATGATTATGTTTATGGTAGACCTATCCAGATCGAAACAGACCATCATCTTCTAGTCACTATCTTGAGAAAGCCTATGCATTCAGCTCCAGCCAGATTGCAACTTATGATGTTGCGATTGCAAAAAAATAAAATTTCATTCTTGTTTACAAGAAAGACAAACTTTTTTATCTTGCTGATACATTATCCAGATCACCCAGAAACACCATTGAACAACATGAGAATGAGAACCTTGATTTTGAAGTCATGGAAGTGAGAAATTTTTCTTGCACACATCTTGATGAGCTGATAGATCACACAGCTACAGATCCAGTTTTACAGAGGCTCAACCACTTTATTTTTTATTTATTATTTATTTATCATTTGTTGACCGGGAAAGTCCGACTAGGTTCCACAGAGCCTGTTTTCAGCGGAGGCCCGGGGAGAAATGCTCCAGATGCATGTCTTTGGAATGTGGGAGGAAACCGGAGTACCCGGAGGAAACCCACGCGAACACAGGGAGAACATGCAAACTCCACACAGAAGGCACCCCAGCTGAGAATCGAACTGGAGAACCTCTTGCTGTGAGGTGACAATGTTAACCACTGCACCACTGTGCCGCACTTTATCAGTTAAGGATGGTCGTCAAAGCAATCCAGTTTGCCTCAAGAAGTGCAACCTTATTTTCCATGCAGAGATGAGATTTTGTCTGGCAAAAGTATTATTATGAAAGGTCCAGAAGTAATTGTTCCAAAGTCCTTGCAACAACAGTACATTACTATCTTGCATAATGGTCACCCCAGAACTGACTAGGGCAGGAGGACTAGTATTTTGGCCTTTTACGTCACAAGACATTAAGAGAGTACTTTCATCTTGGGGTCTATATTAGAACATCGAATATTTAACAGTTCGAATCACTAAAGGTTGACCTTCAGTGATCGAACTGTTAAAACATCGAATGTTCAGAAAAAAAAAAAAAAAACAACAAAAAAAAAAACTAAATGGTGTAGGCAGGGGGGGGGCAAGCCCCTCTGCACCCCCACAAGGGGGGCTGCCCCCCGCTACTTAAATATACCAACTCCGAGACCGCACTACATTGAAGTAAACTGAAATCTACCCTTATGGAGATTTCCATTTACTTATTTGATGTTTGGCAGTTTCGCTACTCTCATGTCGACAGTGTCAGATTCGACATTGTCGGCTTTCGAGAATCTAATATAGACCCTTCATCTTGTTCTGTGTGTAAAAGTAATAAGCCATATAAACAGAAGGAACCACTTCACCTAAACCAGATTCTTGAACTACCTTGGTCGACAGTAGTCACCGACATTTTCGAATGGAATGGTCAACATTATTTAGTTTAGAAAAAAACACTGCCATGGCTTGGAACCACTCGCCGATACTTTATTAAACCAAGTTACAAACCAAGTTACACAAGATTGAGTGCTTTCTTCCCTATGCCCAGGGAGTTCATCAGAATCTACATATGTTGAACATTTCCCCCTTTATATACTTTGTTAAAATGATGATGTCACTCATTCAAAACTGATAGGACATATTTAAAGTGCAACAAACTTTCTTTTACACACTCCTTAAAACTTTCATAAAATACATATAAATACTCTAAAAGCCTCTTATATAAAATACTGTTCTCATTTCCACTTTCTATCTATAAAAACATTTTATTTATAATTCATTTCATAAATTCCGCTTTTTTATTGAGTAATGGCTTTATTGATATTACTTCATTTAAGCCTGGGGTTTGACTTGCTTGTAATTTAATTTGCCATTTAGTTTCCCTTTCCTCTGTATGGCTTTTGTAGTCTCCACCCCTCGGATTTTTTAACACTTTTTCCAAAATACCAAATCTAAATTCTTTACAATCCTGGGAGTTACTAATGTGCCTATATAGGGCATTGTTGACATTTTTGGTACTTATTTGGTATGTGTGTTCATATATCCTGTCCCTTAATCTTCTCTCAGTTTTACCTACATAAAAACTGGGACAGGATTTACACACAGCCAAATAAATTACTCCTATAGTTTGGCAGTTCCCTTTCTCAAATCTCACTACAGTTTGTAAGAAATTATTAATTGTCATCTTCTCTTCTGTGCAAATATACTTACATTGGGAGCAATTACCACATTTTGTGGTACCATACCTACTACAATTCTTAGTAGCCATTTCAAAGTTCTTTTTCAAGTTTGGGCCTACTTTGTAGACAAAATTAGGTTTACTACCTCCAATATTCCACAATTTCGGGTTGTTCCTAAGAATGGCCCAGTTTTTATTTACAATTTTTTCTACCTCTAATGCATTACTACCATATGGGACAATCATAGCTCTTTCAAACCTTTTATTTTCTTCTTCTTTTATATTTTTTCCTTCTTTAAAAATACTAAGATTCCCTAATAGTGGCTTATATTTCTTCCCCCATTCATTTCTGACATAATCCACATATTCATTTATAATTTTCACTGGATAGCCCCTCGCTTGAGACATTTTAGCTACCTCCATTAGTCCACCCTCTAAATCTTCTTCTTTTGAGGTCATTCTGGCTATTCTTATTAATTGTCCTTTTACTATACTCTTCTTTTGTTTTACTGCATGGTCACTTGAATATTGCAAATAGGAATTACTGAAGGATGGTTTCTTATATACTTTGGATTTAAAGCAATTGTTATCTTTCTCTATGTATGTGTCCAAGTAATTTATTCCTTTTTTGTCATATACATATGTAAATTTTTAAAATCCTGTACTTTCATTTAAATGTTGGACCAAGTCTTTTATCCTTTTCTCTGAAGCTTTCCATAAAATAAAAATGTCATCCAGGAATCTCAGATATAATCTCATGTATTGAAAGAACTCACTATGGAACACATGATTTTGCTCCCACTCTAAAAGTACAAGATTGGCAAATACAGGGGTGCAAGAAGCCCCCATGGCTACGCCCTTGTGTTGCCTGTAATACTCTCCATCAAATATTATATAATTATGATCAAAAACTATTTCCATAAATTCTGTTACTAACTCTTTCTTATCATTTTCTAACACAGTATTCTTATGAAGGCAGTCTCCGAATAATTCTAGACATTCTTTTTTAGGGATGGATGTAAATAAGTCTACTACATCTATAGTTAAGAATATTATATCTTTATCCCAAAGATCTCTCCTTATTCTTCCTATAAAGTCCCAAGAATCCTTGAGTATATGCTCATCATTCATTACCTGCTGTTTCAACCATCTATCTATGACTACTCCAAAAGGGTATGTTTTTGATCCACTCCCATCAACTATGGGTCTAAAAACTAAGTTTTCCAGTCCTTTATGTGTCTTTGGTATTCCAAAGATAGTGGCTACTTTTAGATTCATAACTTTTAAATAATTATATAATTCTCCTGTAATTCTTTGTTCTAAAAGGTAGTCTTCCAAATAATATTCTATCCTTTTATGACTAATATTTATTTTATTAAGTGAAGATGGTTGATATGTTTCTAAATCATTAAGCATCTCAAAGATATTTTGGGAGTATTCTAAGGTATCATAGAAGACCATCCCTCCCCCTTTGTCAGGTCGCATTACCCTAATGGTCTTATCTCTCTTAAGTGTTTGTAAAACTTCATCTTCTTTCTTACTAAGATTTTTATTCTTGGAAATATGGTGTTCTTTACTTTTCAATTTATAGATGTCTTCCATAATAGCTTTTTCCAAAATATTTAAAGTGGGATCTAATGGTGGATTATATACACTTTTGTTCCTAGGTTGAAACAGCAGGTAATGAATGGTGAGCATATACTCAAGGATTCTTGGGACTTTATAGGAAGAATAAGGAGAGACCTTTGGGATAAAGATATAATATTCTTAACTATAGATGTAGTAGACTTAGTTACATCCATCCCTAAAAAAGAAGGTCTAGAATTATTCGGAGACTGTCTTCATAAGAATACTGTGTTAGAAAATGATAAGAAAAAGTTAATAATAGAATTTATGGAAATAGTTTTTGATCATAATTACATAATATTTGATGGAGAGTATTACAGGCACCACAAGGGCGTAGCCATGGGGGCTTCTTGCGCCCCCTGTATTTGCCAATCTTGTACTTTTAGAGTGGGAGCAAATTCATGTGTTCCATAGTGAGTTCTTTCAATACATGAGATTATATGTGAGATTCCTGGATGACATTTTTATTTTATGGAAAGGTTCAGAGAAAAGGATAAAAGACTTGGTCCAACATTTAAATGAAAGTACAGGATTTTAAAATGTAAATATGTATATGACAAAAAAGGAATAAATTACTTGGACACATACATAGAGAACAATAACAATTGCTTTAAATCTAAAGTATATAGGAAACCATCCTTCAGTAATTCCTATTTGCAATATTCAAGTGACCATCCAGTAAGACAAAAGAACAGTATAGTAAAAGGACAATTAATAAGAATAGCCAGAATGACCACGAAAGAAGATTTAGAGGGTGAACTAATGGAGGTAGCTAAAATGTTTCAGGAGAGGGGCTATCCAGTGAAAATTATAAATGAATATGTGGATTATGTCAGAAATGAATAGGGGGAAGAAATATAAGCCACTATTAGGGAATCCTAGCATTTTAAAAGAAGGAAAAATATAAAAGAAGAAGAAAATAAAAGGTTTGAAAGAGCTATGATTGTCCCATATGGTAGTAATGCATTAGAGGTAGAAAAAATTGTAAATAAAAACTGGGCCATTCTTAGGAACAACCCGAAATTGTGGAATATTGGAGATAGTAAACCTAATTTTTGTCTACAAAGTAGGCCCAAACTTGAAAAAGAACTTTGAAATGGTTACTAAGAATTGTCGTAGGTATGGTACCACAAAATGTGGTAATTGCTCCCAATGTAAGTATATTTGCACAGAAGAGAAGATGACAATTAATAATTTCTTACAAACTGTAGTGAGATTTGAGAAAGGGAACTGCCAAACTATAGGAGTAATTTATTTGGCTGTGTGTAAATACTGTCCCAGTTTTTATGTAGGTAAAACTGAGAGAAGATTAAGGGACAGGATATATGAACACACATACCAAATAAGTACCAAAAATGTCAACAATGCCCTATATAGGCACATTAGTAACTCCCAGGATTGTAAAGAATTTAGATTTGGTATTTTGGAAAAAGTGTTAAAAAATCCGAGGGGTAGAGACTACAAAAGCCATACAGAGGAAAGGGAAACTAAATGGCAAATTAAATTACAAGCAAGTCAAACCCCAGGCTTAAATGAAGTAATATCAATAAAGCCATTACTCAAAAAAGCGGAATGTATGAAATGAATTATAAATAAAATGTTTTTATAGATAGAAAGTGGAAATGAGAACAGTATTTTATATAAGAGGCTTTTAGAGTATTTATATGTATTTTATGAAAGTTTTAAGGAGTGTGCAAAAGAAAGTTTGTTGCACTTTAAATATGTCCTATCAGTTTTGAATGAGTGACATCATCATTTTAACAAAGTATATAAAGGGGGAAATGTTCAACATATGTAAATTCTGATGAAATTCCTGGGCATAGGGAAGAAAGCGCTCAATCTTGTGTAACTTGGTTTGTAACTTGGTTTAATAAAGTATCGGCGAGTGGTTCCAAGCCGTGGCAGTGTTTTTTTCTAAATTATAGTGGACTTTACACTGCAGGGCTCAACTGTGTTTTTTTTGTCAACATTATTTAGTGTTAGACTCTTATTATAATTGGTTCGAGATTGACCTAATTCCTAACCTAGCATCCAGTATTGTCATTACTAAGATGAAGCGTCATTTTGCAGTTCATGGTAGTTCACACTAAGTTATTTCTGACAATGGCACACAGTTTACAAGCCAGCAGTTCAAAAGATTTGCTGAAGAGTGGGACTTTACTCATGCCACAAGTAGCCCAGAGTATCCGCAGTCAACTGGCTTGGCAGAACGCATAGTTGAAAGTAAAAAACAGCTACTAGAGAGATCAGTAATGATGTTTTCCTGAAATTCTTGAATCTCAGAAACCTTCCTTGTGATAAACATCTTGCTTCACCTGCTCAGAGACTTTTGTCGAGACAAACCAGAACCACGTTACCAATCAGTAATCAATTGTTAGTTCCATATGTCAAGAACAACAGGTCAGTGAAAACCAATCTGTTGAAGAAGCATTTAACCCAGAAAACCTGCTATGATAAGACCAGCAAACCGCTCAATCCATTACGAGAAGGAGAAGTGGTAAGGATGCAAATGTCCAAAGGTTACGATCAGATTGGAGTAATGAAGAACATTTGCCTTGAGCTGAGATCATACGTTGTGGAATCACAAGGAACAGAGTTTAGGTGGAATTGGAAACATTTGATGCCAGTGTCTGAGCCTATACCGCAATACATAGCCTGTGAGAAAGACTATCTCAGAGTGAGTTGTCCAGTGTTCCAGTTCCAGAGAATATTTCCATTCCTGTGATGAATCCAGATGTTCCTGATATGAGCTGTTCACTGAAGACTGTCTCTGTTGCTAAATCCAGTCCAGATTATTATGTTACCAGATCTAGTCATATCTCCAGACCATGTAATACATGGCAACTTGGACAGGAATAATAATGCATTTCTAACTCCAATGTTGTTTTTTGCTAAGGGCAATCTTTTTAAGAGGGACGATGTAGATCAATGTTTGTGTATGTACATTTAAGAAGCTATCCAAGGGCTTGTACAAGTGTATAAATACTGAGCATGTGTGAGCCTGACTGCCATTTTGTAGTAAGCTGTTGAGATGTAAGCATATATGTATGTAAGGTCTGTCTGTTAACCAGTTTGTTTATATTTTATGATGCTGCTATCCATCCTGATATGTTTTTATGTATTAAAACATCTAAATGAAATACCCTACCTGCTTGTCCTCTATGTTTGAGAGGGATGAGTGACACAGTTGTTTAGGATTACTTATTACAAATAACAGCTGTTTCAAACTCAGGTCTTTAGCTACATGACCCAGTATATTAAAAACCTTAACAGGATTTGCAGCCTATATGGTAGGTAAACAAATGAACACATTAGGAGAGCTAAATAAGTGCTTCACTGGCATTAAAATTCATTTTTCTGTGAGCAGAGTCTATAGTTTTAACTGCTGAATTCAATACCAAATTCAGGCAAAGTTTCAGCTACAAAATGCCAAAATGTTTTATTTATTTATTCCAATTTGGTGACCGGGGAGGTCCACTGGGCTCGAGTGCCCATTTTCAGTGGAGGCCCGGGGAGAAAAGCTCCACAATACAAAGTTACATTACATAGAGAAACACAGGAAAAATATTTGCATTGCAAGCAACAGGTAGTATAACAATGAACAGGTAGTATTACAGTCAAAACAGGTATCATTCAGTAAAGACAGCAAAACTATTAAAAATTTTTCAAGAGAAAGACAGGCATACAGCATAATGGCTGGATGTTACTGTTTAGTATATGAGAGAAATTAGGAAGGTATAAAGGTTAGCCAGGAGAGAAGGAGGAGCAGAGCTTGGCGGGTATGAGTTAAAGAGTGCATTTTATTAGTGTTTTATTTTTAGGCTGCATATAAATATATATATATATATATATATATATATATATATATATATATATATATATATATATATAACTTACCATCTACAGAAGTCACATTTAGAAATGAAATACTACATTTGTATAATTAAAGTATTTTTAATGAACAGACACCAGATTTTTATGAATGCATACCTACATCTTCAGCAGTTTCATAAGAGACAAGCCATAAAGCCCGGAAATTACAGACTGATTGTAGGGCAGAACACCTACATGGAGCATTACGTGTGTGTATTGTTGGAGGACGCTGTTGCCATTGAAATGTGGAAAGAAAGGGTATAACAGCATTTTAAAACATGACGCTATGGTAGAACATTATGGTTTTAAGTAAATATTTGAAGTCAGGTGAATTGATATTGCTATATATCACAGCAACCTTGTATAAGATGCAGAAACAAAGAAAAGTATGTTCATAATATTGCTAAATTCATGCAGCTCTAAATAGTATACAATATGTACATTTTTATGGGGTTAAACATGGGAAAACTATATTGACATTCATGCATGCACACTATAATCTATTATAAAAATGTTTAGTGTTTAACAATTTGCATAGTATGTCTTTTAAAATACATTGCAAGCATTGTAAACTACCACACAATATTCTTGATATGTTCATAATCTACTGATAGCTATTTTTAGTATGAAGAAATACATATTTTCTGGTTAGGGGGTGAGACTTGCACAAATAATACAGTTAGTTTCAGCTGTGGCAGTTTCATCTCTTTCCGCTTCCTTACTTCTGATGCTTGTGCTCCACGTGTCAGCTTTTTATTGTTCACAGAGCATGAGAAATTCTATTATTTTCCTTCCTGGAATAAGCACTGAGGCAGAAGCAGGGAGAAATGGGTAAAAACAAGCTAAAGAAAGCTGACAGCAGGCTGGCTGTGTGGTGAGGAAGCTATACAGACTGAATGTATGTTTACCTAATAGAAACAAATATTACATGTATTTCTGTTAATTAATATCAAGGATTATGTTCAGGTCACCAGTCATAACCAACTTGTTATATTTTCAGAACATGAATGTCAAAAACGGAGCAAAATGAAGCTCAAGAAACAAATTTTGGCATCCATGTCAGGAACATATAGCAATGATGTGTTTACTAGTTATAGAAAAAAAGCATAGATGTGTAAAGTATTTTATAGCTTTGAAGCTATAAAAGCAGTACCTCACTCACATCTGCCAAAAGTGAAATGCATTTTGATCCTGTAAAAGCTGCAATATATTTTGCACTGCTGTACACACACACACACACACACACACACACACACACACACACACACACACACACACACACACACAAGGTTGCTGTGATATATAGCAATATCAATTCACCTGACTTCAAATATTTACTTAAAACCATAATGTTCTACCATAGCGTCATGTTTTAAAATACTGTTATACCCTTTCTTTCCACAAACCAGTGGCAACAGCATCCTCAACACACACACACACACACACACACACACACACACACACACACACACACACACACACACACACACACACACACACATTATTGCAGTCTAAAGTGTTTTACAGCTTTTAAAGATTATGTGGTAGTTGCTATTTATGCTCTAGTTAAACACCTTTTTTTACATTAAAAAAGTTGCTTACCAAAGTTATCTTTTTCATGAATTTGGAATGTAATCACAGCACTCCATGTAATACAACATAACTATTGATTAAAAAAAAAACAAGTAAAATTGTGTTAATACAGTATTGGGAAAGGATAGCAGGGGGATATAAGTAGAAGATTAATTTTATTCCATAAAGCCTGGAAATCCTGGAAGGATAGTATGGCATAACACCTGCATGGAGCATTATGTGTGTGCGTATTATTGGAGGACACTGTTGCCATTGGATTGTGGAAAGAAAGGGAACAGCAGTCCATTTCAGTTCTAAGCAGGCTTAGGGTAACATTGTGACATTAATAAGAATGCTTTTCAGATGTAAAGAGTCAACCTGAAATGACATTCAGTCAATTGAAAGTAAGCATTTTTTTTAGTTGTGATAGAGGACAAAGGTGTATTGTTATTAAAATTTCTGCAGAGGAGATAGTAAGCCTTGTCTTTCACAAGACCACACACATTCAGTATACAGTTCAAACAGAAACTGAAAGGTAAATTATAACTAATATTGCAGTTCAGAAATTAGAAGGCTGAGCAGCGGCTGAACTTGGTTTAGACAGAATAAGGTTTTTATGTTAATAGCCTCCACTGTGCACCATGTCATGTTTTGCAAATCATCTAGCTAATCAAAATTTCCTAGGCCAGTCTTAAGAACAAATATTGGAAGGAGGTGAATTTGAACTAATAAATAGTAAATAAACAAAGCAAAGTAATAAGTACATAAACACAAAGAAATGGAAGTTGTTCAATTGTCATGATGTACCAGTGACAGAGAACCTAGCTGGGGCTACAGTGAAGGTAGGTAGTAAGTATACATGTACAATCTAAAGGTTCCTCTTTCTGTGGTATAACTCAGGAAGTGGGATGTGGGCTATGATTTCACAGCTGAGGAGTACCTGAAAGGAAGTGAAGATAAATATAATAAGAAAATAAGCTTGAAAGTAAATAGTTTGAAATGTGAGAGCTGTACACACATGGAATAAAATAAACAAGAAAATCATACTGACACATTAATTAAACACAGAGACAATGAAAGCATGTAATCATTCATATTGCTAACTTGCACATTTATACACAGAGTGAAAACCAGACCTAGAACCAATGACTGCATATGGGTCCCACAGCAGGTATAAACAGATACTGGGAATCACAGGGGTCATGCTTACCTTATGATGCAACACTGTTTGTTTTGGCATAGCAAGTTAAGGGTGCCTACCTAGAATAACTAACATGACCTGAAATGATGCAAAAGATCAAAACAGTCTTATGTAAACACAAAGAAACAAAACTACTTTCTGAGAAGCATAAATTAAGTGTAAGGGGAATAAAGCTGACAACAATTTTATTTAGAGGCCAACCTCCATTGCAGTCCACCAGCCTCAAAGCATTGCATACAGTGTTTATGAATGGTGAACAGCTCTGATGAATCATTTGGGGGCAATGATCATAACACATTTTTGTTAAGTCAAAATGGAAACGGTTGCAGTACATCCAAATCAAAGGTGCTTGATTACAAGGGAAAGACTTTTTGATGGACTTTTACAGGGCAAGCTTAGTAGTCTTATAAGGAATAGAAACAAGTGAACCAAGGGAGATTTAGGAAGTACAAAGCAGTGTACAAGAAAGCAAGGTAACTTAAGGGGACTATGTTGGTCCAATAGCAAGTTAAATGCAGACAGAAAACAGTAACATCCAGATGATTCAGGAAATTATGGAAAGAAAAATACAGGGTGAATGTGTAAAAAGGACCAGTTAAACAAGGCTGTGTAGAAAGGGTCAATTAAGCAAGAAAGGGTGGTCACAAAGGCTATCAGGGAACAATATAAAAAAATCACAAAGAATTAAACATGCAGACAAGTGCTTCCAAAGACAAGAGACAGAGAGGCCAAAGTGCATCTGAGAAATTCTTATAAACTGCAGAACATGAAGCATGCTTGTAGGATGCAAAGGAACAAGTCAAGACACTAACAAGTACTTTTATTTATTGTTTATAAAAAGGGGTTGGTGATTTTACAAGGTGGGATGGATAAAGGCATTTTGAATCTGGTATCAAAAAAATTGAACAGGACTGTGATGGGACAGTGCATTTTTTCTCATTTTGCTGAGGTGCAGTTATTGGAATTTAGCATCACCAGCTGTGCATGCATCTCACTTGATCAAATTGAGCACTATGGATGGTATTTCTAGTAAGGGGCATTCATGCATTTACCCAAGGTAAGGGCTCCTGCAGCTTATATATGAACGATGTACTCACTATGTCCAGTGAGGACTGGGTGGCAGCTGTCTGTGCCCGGCTGACACTCCTGCACATTTGTTGATTTATCCCTTAGGGGTGAAATGGGGGGGGGGGTCTGTCACTGTTGTGTGCTTCTGTGATGCTAGCTCATGGTAGGTATTCTCACATCAGAAGTAGTGGGCAAATGTTAACCTGTTAGTTCTGATGTAGGGGAAACACGTATGAAGACTTAACACCCAGAGATTTCTCATCCTCTGGGGATGCTGTTTCCTCATTGCTACCACAATCTCAATAATTTTGGCTATAGCTCCAGCCTGTGTGTAGGATGCCTTATTACCCAGGAATGATAGATACAGAGTCATTGTGTCCTGTGTCCCCTGACCATGTCATACCACCAACATCAGCCCTTTGTCCAGACTGTTGTTTCTATATCATGCCCATCAGTGGTAATAGCTATGCATGCAGAACATACAGAACACTATGGTGAACCCAGTGACCCATGCTGCTAGAGAATCCATGTGGCATGCAGAGCAAGGATGTTCATGTACCAAATTATGTTATACCTATCCGTACCTTTACTGGTGGTAGGGCACTGTTGCAGGCTTAAGGTGCATGTGGAGACAAAATATGCATCATGAAAACTGGTAGATTGCCTTAATATAATCTCCTGCATCTTGCCCTTGGCCTGTCCAGTCTTATCTGGAAAACAAAAGAGACTCTGGCCCACTATCCAGTTCTGTTAGCCTACAGCACTGATGTCCTACAGCAAGGACTGTCACACCTTGTTATATAACTTTTTGTCTGTACCCTCTTAAACGGGTTCCTATCAGATAGTCAAACTTCTGCAAGTTCGAACCTCATATGGTCGAGACTATAAGTTCGAATTTGCAGAAGTTTGAGCATTTCAGTGGAAATCTCCATAAGGGGAGGTTTCCGTTTTGTTCAATGTGGTGCAATCTCGGAGTTGGTATATTTAAGTAGGGGTGGGGTGGGGTGCAAAGGGGCTTCCCCCCTGCTTACAACAGTTTATTTTGTTTTCATTTCTTTTTTTTTTTTATCCATAGTCAATGTTTTTTAACTTCGAACAGGATGATTTGAACATTCCGTGTTCGAGGTTATTAAACTTTGACTATGCAATATAGTCCCCTAAACCCTACAGATGTAGACCACGCTGACTGAGGGCCTGCACAACATCTTATTCTCTGCAATGCTGACATTTTCCAGACTGTGCTGGCCTGGTTGCTCTCTAGGCCTTCTAAATTCTGTATTACAATGGGGACTATATCAGTACGTATTTATTGTGATTACTCGGAGTATGCGTACAGACACACTGTAATGTGCTTCTTTCATACAAGCACATCTTCACTGTATACAGGGCCTAGCAGTCTCTGGGATGTTGCAGCATAGTAATTCTTGGCAGTTGCTAGTCTTTAAAATGATCCCAGTGTACAATCTCAACCCATGTATGTGACTGACACATGACTGGATGTGAATGTCAGATGTGGCAGAAGGAAAGAAAACACTCCTCCTTAGTGTAAACAAATTTAGCTACTATAGATTTTGGATGTATATCTTCCTGCTTTTTTTTTCTAAAACATTCTATGAACTCAGTCAATGGGAACCATATAATTATCTGGAAGTACCCTGTACTTTTGCAAAAGTTTCTGTATATTCTCTGCCAGTTCATATTGCGAACCTCAACTCTCTAGGATGCCAATAAATACTGCATTTCTCCTCCTAACCCAGGACTCTGAATCTAACATCGTATTAGTATAGTCCTCTTGTTTTTCTTACTGAAAATGTAATTCCCCAAACTTCACTGAGGATTTTGCTTGGTAACTCCCTGAAGTTGATCTCACGTTGTTGTTAACTCATTTGTATTTTGGAAGGATACATCTATCCTTTCCCATTTGGTTTTAATAATTTGTAATTGTTACAGAACTTTGTAACAGGGCTGATGCTGAGGGTCTTGGGGGAAGCAGGGAGGGATCCAATTCTAAATTCATTCAGGTTCCAGAGTATCTTTTCCAGAAAGTTCCTGATTCTTCTCTTTATTCTGCATATTCACAATATAAAAATAAATAAGTAAGTAAAATATTGTGGAAATTGCTTTGGACAAGCTAACTTCAGGGGCAGTAGTCTTCATTTGTCTCGAGGCTACTGACTACTGCCTTTCCTTCTTAGTGTCTTTCTCACTTCCCTGACCAGTTTTGATAACTGTTTTTTTTTTTAACCTTCAACAATTTCAACAGAATCAGAGAGACAAGTTCATTTCAGTCACAGCTTGCACATTTAAGGATTGCTCATTGGTTAGAATGCATTATTGTCATTCTTAGCCTCCATTAATAATAATGGTAATACTAATACTATTAATAATAACAGTCAGATTAATTATTTTTATTTAGAAATGTTGTACTTTAGTGTTGCTATATAAACAGTCAAGATATCAATAATCCTGCTGACTGCTGGGTGCAAGGATTTACACCAGCTCCACATTTTCACTCTCCAGCACACTGCTCATGTTTTAATAATGTACACATGCTGGTTTACTTTTTCTTGTTTACTAGTTGCAGTTAAGTTATATGCTGTTTGATATTTGAAACCCTTTTTACGAATCACAGATTCATAGGAATCAGAGGAAATTCAAAGCTATTCGACAGAGGCTAGTCATGCCTTGTCAATAACTACCCTCTGGCTCTACCAAACTTTTTAAGGAAGGCAAGGCCTTTAATTCCTGGAATGTATTTTAGTGTACCCATTCATTAAGCTATGCCTGAAAGACAACATGGAGTTACAGTGCTTAATATGCAAGAGGAGTCCATTCCAGAGCAGTGGGGAGGCACTCACTACTGAATCTAGCTCTCCATTTAGTGTTGTTTACTACCCAATGTAACATTAGATCTGTTGTTCTAGTGTTGGCTACACTATGTGATATATCAAGAAAGAGGAGGTCACAGATAATAGTGTCCTTGAGGTCACAGAATACAAAACACAGATCTCCCCTCAAGACCATATGCAACACAGAGGACAGGGGCAGTAATTCTAGACTTTCCTGATAACTATGATTTTTGAGGCCAACCTCTGGCTTTTTTTTTGTGTGTGTGTGCTTTTGATGTATATAGTGAGACACATGCCAAAGGATGGATTATATTCTATAATGGGTCTAACCAGGGAAGAGTACAGGGGAGCAATGACTTCCATGGTTTTAGCTAAGATGCTCTTTGTTATTAATTGTGAGATACAGAAAGATTTTCTGACTACAGTTGCTACATGGTGATCAAAGGTCAGGGATCCATCAATCCAGGTGCCAAGTCCCTGGTCACAGACTGTCTCAGAAACAGTGGGTAGTAGAAGTTTGTTGTTTTCTGGGGGATATAATACTGCATTTCGTAGCATTTAGTTTGTGCCCGTTTTCAGTGAACCAGGAGTTAATGCGTGTTAGTGTTGCTTGAGGGGCATTAGTATCATTGGTTGATTTAAGAACTACACCCATCTTACAATCATTAGAATACTTGAACAGCCAAAGATCCTTGCTGTCAATGTTTAAGTCAGAGAAATAAATGCCAAAAAGGGGCCCTAGTACATAACCCTGGGGAATGACATAACCAAACATGACAGTATGCATTCTGCCCTTGAGCTAGTTTGTAATCCATCTTGCCATGTTAAGCATGTCCATTATTTAAGGAGCAAAACAGCTTTAACATTCAAACTCACTCTGATATGAAGAGAAAGTACAGCTAAAGCTATATATATAGGTACTGACTAAAAATGGTCTCTTTGCAAAAAGATCAACATGTTACAATGCCATTTTTTGTTTTTACAAGTAGTAGTAGATAGATGTCCTGTTACCAAATGGTAATGGATGTAGTATGTCATTTTAAGTTATGTTGTGGTTTAAATCATTTCTGGAGAAATTTCTAAGTATGTGCCGGCAAACATTCCCTTGTGTAACTTGTATTGCTAATCATTGCTGGTATGATATCTATATGTGCTCCAACAATGATTCTCTTCCTGTGGGAGATTTCTCCTTGTGAGTCAGTGCGATTGTGAAGCTTATGTAATTAAGTCTGGAGGTGTTGAAGGCATGCTTCTCACATCAGGGGATGCAGGAGGGCTTGCCCCCTTTAAAATAATGAGAAAAGGTGTTGTTAGTGAGAGATGTTTTGTTTTGGAGACTGCTGATTTTGAGTTTCTTTAACAGGTGTTTGCCATTGTTAGTGGTCAGCCTTGTGGGTTTGTTGATAATCTTTTGGTGATTATTTGTTAACATTAAGAGTTTTAGCTTAGCTTAAAAATATATATATACAGTATATGACTATATCATTAAACCGTGGTGGTGGTGCTGCGGTAGCATTGTCGCCTCACAGTAAGACGCTGTCCGGTTCGATTCTCAGCTAGAGAGTCTTCTGCATGGAGACATGCGTGAATGGGCGTACCTTCGTTGAAGGTTGTGCGTCAGGGCTGGTAACTCGGCACGTAAAAATCAACTACCAATCATTAGCGGACCGGAGTTCCACTGTGGTGACCCCTAACTGGGAAAAGCCGAAAGACACAACATATGACTATATCATCAAATATCGAATGCTCCAAAGGAGAGAGTACAAAAACAAGATCTTTTTAGATTGAATCTAAAAAGATCGAACAACCTAACCCCTCCCCCCAAAATATTACTTATTACTTCCCGCACCACCAGTTCCACTGCTAATTATACATATGCCAACTCTGAGACTGTACAGTCCGGAAAGAACAAATAACCAGACCCTGCTTTACTGTAATCTTGCATGCATAGCAGATGGCAGGCTGAAAAACAAGGGAAAAAGAGTGTTTGTTCTTACAGACTTCAACCATATATGATATGTATGATATATATATATATATATATATATATATATATATATATATATATACACATAAAAACTGAGAGAGAACCTACTTGTTTGACAATGGTCCCCTCTAACTCCTCACACATCTCCTGAATCCTTAGAGACTTATTTATAGTGATTTTTCTTTTAATGCTTCCAATTCTCTATCAGAATACTGAATGCTCTCTTTAAGCATTTCCTTTCTGCTTTCAGCTTCATTGCCAATCTCCCTCTTTACCAATCTTCTCCCTCTTTGCCAGTCTCCCAAAACAATCAAATTCAGTAGTAGGAAGTTTGTATAAAGTTATCCCAATGTAGACAGACCATTTCACAAACTTGATGTACTTTCCTCCACTCAAAAGGCTAGTGGAAAGAAAACAAAGAAAACAATATGTGCTATATGATCTCTCTTGCAGTATTCTTCCAAAACAGGAGTGTCAATCAGGTGGCCCTAGGGCCACAATTCGGCCCACCAAAGCATTTTATCTGGCCCTTGGTGTGTACTGTAACAAACTGTTTTTTACGGATAGACTCATGCTGGACATGTTAATGTGGACCCTCCCAGACCATGCCAAGTATGGTAAGTGGCCCCTGAGCCAAAGGGGTTGGACACCCCTGTTCTAACCTATTTTTTTTAAGTAGGAAGCCTTTGGAAAACTTTTGAATTAGTTATTTTGGCCTGGTTCTTTGTGTTGGCATCTTCCTGATCTGTCTCTTCTCCATTTCCAAAGGGGTGGGTACTCTTTTGCATCTACACACTATGCATATACCTGCAAATGTTCATCCCTCTCCTCTAAGGAGGCATGCCTACTCAAGATAGCTGAACAAATTATCACCCATAGACAGTGGTTAGTGATGAAGTGAATGGGTGATTGCACTGGGAGTACATCTCTCACAGCCTCCATTGTCTATGTCTTCATGCACTTTTTTGATTAAGCTGAGAAAATAACTTTAAATGTTATTTTGTACAATTAAACCTAAATGCAGTAGCAGTCAAATGAAATTTTAAAGTTTTTTTTTTTTTTTGTGGGAGGCAATCAACATTTGCCACAGTCCCTCCTACAAATATTTCTGCCTTCTGCAACTCTGTACTTATACTAGCCAATTCTGAGGTTTTTACACTAAGGAGGAAGACATTTCCCCTTTCAAGGAACCTGCTTCAATGAAAGTCCTGTTCATTTAAATGTGGCCTTGCACACCTTTCAGTAGCAGTATAACAGACCAAGTACACTGTACACTGACCTGTTATAATGTAATGGGGTTAATACCCAACACTAAGGCTATAAATAATGCAAAAAAAATTGCTGCCATAGAGTAAATGTGTTAAATATTGTCCCCTTTAACTTCCTCAGACAAGGTATAGCATAGTTATTTGACTATGATTCTTCAAATTGCAGTTTACTAAATGTTGTTGTTCCTTCGGCTTTTCCCGGTTAGGGGTCGCCACAGCGGAACTCTGGTCCGCTAATGATTGGCAGTAGATTTTCACAGTGTCTAGGTGCCAGCTCGACACCCAACCTTCAACGAAGGCATGCCCATTCACACATGTCTTTCGAACGCCACTCGACCATGGGGAGGACATGCAGACTCCACACAGAAGGCACTATTTCAGTTTCTCAAAAGAAACTGTGATAAAACTCTCCTGTATATATATACATATATATATATATATATATATACACATACATACACACACACACACACACACACACACACACACACACACACACACACACACACACACACACACACACACACAATATTTTACTCTGAAAATATTGCAGATGTAATTGAAACATAGCCTGTTTATCATCAAATTTAGATATACTTTCATTATGACAAGGGTTAGTCCATATATTCGATGCCTATATTCACCAAGCTTATAAAACATAGAACACAGTGGAAAACTCATTTTTATAGCAGTTATCTGTATTTCACATGCACATGCACAGTTTACATTTCCATTCTGTTATCAGAGCTTTTGGGTGGTAAAAAGCTATTTTCCTGTTCATGGATTTTTTTAAGTTCATGGTCATGCTTATTATTTACAGTTAGCCTAATGCCTAATGTTGGAAACTTGTCCTTACCTTGTCTGCCAAAAGAAACATTTTCTTTGTGAACTAAATTCGCTATGCCTGTTTCACATAGTCTTGTTTTGATGGAAAATTAGTAGTAGTGATATTTTCAGTGGTAGATATCTACACAGTAACTTTATTCATTTGTCTCCAATGAGGGGAAGCTTGAGCAAAATAACATTCCAGAAATGAATCACATGAGAAGGTAACCATATAGAGAAAATAGCTTTGCAGAAAAAAGGTGAAAGAAAAGAGAAAACATAAATAAATAGTACATATGCGTGTAAAATTAACTAGCATTCTGTGGCATGTTTGCATGACTGCTGTAACACAAAAACAGTGAGCCCATGTTGCAGCAAACGGCAGTACAATAGGGACACACAACAATAATAATTAATATTCATTTGGAGCTTTCTGGCTAATAGCAATTCAATAAATGCATGCTTATTATTATTTGTAGTACTTGTTAGATACTACATTGGCAGAACTACATTGGTAGTACAGGTGAACCTAAAAGTGCTAGCTTACACTTTTTTAAAATTTGTACTACAGTTTTCAAATTTAAAAAAAACATTTTCTGGAACATTCGCATTTCCTGAAAAAGGTGGGTTGGGGGGAAAAAAAGAATATTGATCTGATTCTTCCTTCATAGCAAACTGAAAACAGAGGTAATTCAGAAAGCTCAAGTCAGGTCTGGTATACCAGCTGTGACCCAGAGGGTGACAGAACTAAGAAGGACTTCCCAGAAACAGGTGCTGGGCCAGTATCAAGTCTCTGCCCGGGTCTGTCAGTTAGTGAAGGCTCTTGTACATGTGCACATCCATGCGCTCTGTAAAAATGATCTCTGTGACTTGTTTCCATTATAAGTTATTTCTCTGGATGCATGTATGTTACAAAAAAAAATGGGAGTCAACTAGTGTGGCTCTAAGTTACTACCTCCCCTGAATATTAAAAGGTCTGTCTTCATCAGGACGAAGAATGGGACTCGACATTAGTCACATATATGAGCCTCTTATAAGCAGGCACTGTAATTCTTTTTGCCAAGAAAGAGAAGATTAGTCTTTCATAATGTATTTCAGGAAATATGAGCCCTGTAAAAGTGGCACAGCCTGTCATATTACATGGGATACAAGCACGGATAAGAATATGTCAGACTGGAAAAAGTTCTGTAATAAAGCTTTCATAATTTGCTTCAAGCAATATGAGCCTCAGAAAGGCAGACACAGCTTGTCATATTACATGTGATACAAAACAGGCTCGTAAAAGAAGGCCTTTTCTATGATCAAACTGCAAACTACTCCATTAGATGGACCTGATGAAGCTGAGGCAAAAGTGTTTTCTTAAACATAGTTCTATAGTGGTAACTCAGGATATGTTGTCATTTTTTGTTTGTTAAAAATAAAAATAAAAACCTTTTAACTAAGAATGAGGTTCCACAGGCTGCTAAGTTGGTAAACCCTCTTGGGTCTTCGCTGTGGTGCAGGGGTAGCGTTGTCACCTCACAGCAAGAAGTTCTCCTGTTCGATTCTCGTCCAGAGCACCTCCTGTGTGGAGTCTGCATGTCCTCCTCACGGTTGAGTGGTGTTTGAAAGACATGCTTAGAATGAGCATGCCTTCGTTGAGGGTTGTGTGTCGAGCTGGCACCTTGGCACCGCAAAAATCTACTGCCAATCATTAGCGGACCGGAGTTCCGCTGTGGTGACCCCTAACCGGGAAAAGCCAAAAGAAGAAGAAATAAGGGAGTAACCTCTAGGCTTTCTGACTGACTCCGTATTTTTCCATCTCCCAGATTTTCCTCCAGTCATTTCCCCTGGACCCTCCCACCGTTGTCTGGAACTGGTTTTAAAAAACTGACCTGCTGAATGTAATGTATTATAACAAGAACACTCATACATCTGCTCATTTAACTGAATAAACTACTTGAAACTTCAACAGGCATCTTTATTCCTCCCACAGGGAGGGCATCAGGAGAAAGAGACTCCTAGATCTGATAGCTAAAGTAATTTTATCTGGACTAATCCTTTGTATTCTGTTTCCTAACACACTGAAGTAGAAAGAGGAGAGGATTCAAGCAAAAATCAGTTATAGGGAGAAGAATATAAACAAAGGAATTCTGTTGAGATGAGATGATAGAAGAAGAAGTTCTGTGGAACTGGAGGAGGGATGAAAAGAGAACAGGAAGTGAAAACAAAAAAATATTTCTGACAGTTTCTTTTGGCCATGCACCTGTTGTTGTATAGATTGCTGTACTCTATGGAAGCAACCAGTCTTTCTCTTGCAGGCTTTCTTCATGAGTTTTACTGCCACTATAATAAGACTTACAGACCTGTATGTCCCTAAATTCCCACTGCACCATCCCTTCTCAGACTGTTCCAGGGTACCACTCCTCCTGTCCCCAGATCCCTTTGTACTGGTCAAAGATCTCTTGAAGATCTCCATAAGGTGATCTGCCAGCACACCGCCTTGGACTCTTTGAACCAGACAGGTGGCTTATCTGTATTTTATCTTCCTCATGGCAACTGATTCCCTCTCTATTCCCTCCCTCCCTTCCTCTCTCTCTCTCCACTAGTGCCTGCCCACTGCTCTTCTCTGCCTTTCTCCTAGCATGCCAAACATGACTCCCTTTCCTTTATGAAGAGTGAGGTGAAATGTTGAATAAACACCTCATCTTTTTCATTGCCTTTAGTAATCTACCTCCCACCTTTGCTCAGTTTGACCAGGTTTGTCCCACCCTCCATTTCCAACTACTTTTCTGTCTCAAGGTTTTGCCTTCACGACAGTCTCACCAACTTTAATCTTGCAGACATATAAATCACCAGGCAAATTCTGTCCAGCACAGTAATGTCTCTTCGAAATACAGATTTCTTTAGAATGAATAAATGCAGTAAGACATACTTCCTCATATAGTGAACAGTCACAGTATGTGTTATATAAATGCAACTACTTAATATTCATTTGCTTGTAGTGTGATCAATGCCTTGAGGTTGGTCAGCATTCAAAGTCATTTTACATAATAACTCCCTCCTCAGTAACAAATTAGTCCGCATCATGTGGCCAAATACATACATGCACAGACACCCCCTCCGACACACATATAGATAGATAGATAGATAGATAGATAGATAGATAGATAGATAGATAGATAGATATTGGGGAATTTTTGTTTATTTGTTTTGTTTTATTACATTGCAGTTGCTGGCATAGGTGGGATTTTTATTATTTTACCTATTCATTGTTTTAATTTATGTTGACATCTATGTATATTATAGTACTTATAAGTATAGGTGAATGAATTTCCAAATATAAAATGTGTTTTATAACTTGTTAAATCACAAATGCATGCTGGCAACTTAAATATTTATTTATTTATTTTATTTATCTGCATTTGTTTACCGGGATGGGCCAGATGTGCCCATTTTCAGTGGAGTCCCGGGGAGAAAAGTTCCACATATAAAGACATTTCACATACAATACAGAATTTGCATTAATGAAGACATTTAGTACATATTATTGGCAGCTTATAAAATTGGTGAAAAAAGCACTACATAAGTAACCATTCTCAAATCAAAGATATCGTACAAGCAATACAGAGTATATACATGAGAACATTCCATATGAGTAGTTTTCAGCTAGCAAAATTTATATATAGGACACTTCATGCAGTGGGTGCAAAGCAGATATAGGAATTAGTTGGAGACTAGGTACTTAAACTTTTCACACATTTAGGAGGTGTAATAGCTGAGCGATAGGCTATAAGAGTCCTCTTGCAGGAATCAGCAAAGTCAGTGGATATTGTTGCAGATATAGGTGGTGGTATGACATTAAGGTAAGCTGTGAGAGTACCTGAATGTCTCGCCTGGTTCGATGGTAGGTCTACAAGGGTTAGGAAGGGAAGGAAGTAGACAGAAGAGATCAATGGTAGGACAATGAGGGTTAATAGAAGAGGGAAGTGGACAGGATGGAGAGGCGGAGTAAGTAAAAAGACAGGTGGATGTGAAAGGAGGATGCCAGAGTAGTAGAGTGGGGGTGAGAATAGTTGTGATGGTTGGCGTTAGGTTATATGAGATGTGGTGTTAGCACATATGCACAGCCAAGATGAGGAGAGACGTTGTTTCAGAGATGTCTCGAAGAGGGTTACTGAGCACGTGGATCTAAGTGTTGGGGGAGGGAGATCCAAAGTTTTGTGATGGTAAAGAGTAAAGCATCTGGCCAGACGAATGTTTGGGTTTTTCTACATTTACAAGCAGTTGGTTGTTGGATCGGAGTGGTCTGTTAGGATGGTATAAAGTAAGTATAGAAGATAGAGCAGGGCACATGGATGGATTGTGAATGAGTTTGTGAGATGTAGTTATTTGGATAAAGGTGAGATAGTTGGGGAGTTCAAGCCATTTTAGGCTGCGTAATGATAAGCAGTGGTGGGATGAGTAGGAAGCATTAGTTACAAACTTAGCAATTTTGTTGCAGCATGAGTCTAGTTGGGACTTTAGAGAGGACTGAATGTTGATGAGGAGGGGGGCACCATATAAAAGAGAGGGTAATAGAAAAGAAGAGGCAAGGGAAAGTTGAGCTGATACACTGAGTAGATGTTTGTGTCAGTAGAGAGTGCCAAGCTTTTGATGTGTCTTTTTGACATTGGACTGGATGTGCAGGTCAAATGTGAGGTTTTTGTCTATGATGACACCATGGAGTTTTGTGATAGGTACAATGTCGATAGTGGTACCATTTAGGGATTGAATGGTGAAGTTCTCTTTTTGTAGGGGTGTGGACTTTTGGGGGGCAAAGATTACTAGTTTGGTTTTGTTGGGGTTCAGGCAAGATAATTATTAGACATCCAAATTGCTGTGGAGGTGAGGGTGTTTTGGGTGAGTTGGTGTAGTTCTGAGGAGTTGTTTGCAGTGCAGATGACAGTCGAGTCATCTGCATATTGGATGACCGAGCTTTGAGATAGTGTGGTGTGGAAGTTATTGATAAATATGCTAAACAGAAGTGGGCCTAAAATGGAGCCTTGAGGAACACCAGTAGTGGTGTTTAGGAAAGGGGAGTAAGAGTTATGTCATTTAGTAAATTGTTGCCTGTTAGTGAGGTAATTAGTGAACCAGTTTAGAGTTTGAGGTGAGATACCTATGTTAGAAAGTTTTGTTAGAAGGAGAGAGCGGGATATAGTATCAAAGGTTTTAGAAAGATTGAGAAATAGTGAAGATATTATTTTATCAGAGTCACTGGCTCAGTTGACAGTGTCCATTAAGGATATGAGGGCAGTGGTGGTACTATGTCCTGGCCTAAATCTGTGTTGGGTGGGGGAGAAGATGTAATTGTGAATCAGATGATGAAGAAGTTGAGAATGAATACATTTTTCCAGAATCTTAGAGATGGGTGATGATACAGCAATAGGTCGGAAGTTGGTGGTGTCTATGTTGGGACCCCCCTTGTGTACAGGGAGGATCTAAACTTTTTTCCAGATGATGAGCACACAGGATTCTTGGATAGATCAGTTGAGAAGTATGCTGATAGGGTAAGTGATTGAATTAGCTGAGATTTGCAGGTATTTGGTGGGTATATTGTCAGGGACATTTGTGCCTGGTTTATTGTTAGAAGCAATTTTTTAATAGTCAAGGTGGGTATAGGTGACAGAGTACAGTTGGGAATAGGGGGTGTACTGGTGTTAGTTGTGGAGAGGTCTGTGGTGGACAAGTTGGTCTTGGGAAAGGTAGGGGTTAGATTGGCTATGGTATCTATGGAATAAGAGTTGAAGGTTGCAGCAATTTCAGTGGGTGTTTTATTTGGTTCTGGGCAAGGATTATTACTAGTGCCTGGGTTTAGTAAAGAGTTGAGAGAGCTCCAGAATTTCTTTGGGTTTTGCTTGTGTTCATTTTGTAATATAAGGTAGTGTTCTTTTTGTTTTGTAGTACTAGGCATTTAACCTGATTTCGGAGCTGTTTGTATTGGGTGAGATCAGATGGGTTTTTGTTTTTTTGCCAGATTTTCCTTGATTTGTCCCTGCATTTCATGAGATCTTTAGTGGATCTTGTTAGTCAACTGGCATGGTTGGTCTTTACTCTCTTTTGTCTAAGGGGAGTGAGATTGTTTAGTATGCTGAGGAAGGCTGAGTTGAAGAACTCAACTGCCTCATCAAGTGGAAGTGATTTTAGTGCATCCCAGTTAAATCTAAGCAACCTTTGGTTAAAGCCAGATGTACAGAACTGAGATTCATCTCCGGTAACCCTGTACTGATGTTTATTAATTGTTGTGGTACATTCATGTTGTATAAAGGCCGGTAAGTGGTCACTCATACTATTGCAGAGTGTACCAGCGGATGTAATCTTATTTGGATTGGACACTAAAAATCCAGTCTAGGATAGAGCCATTATTATTAATTTTATTAGGCCTGGTTATGGTGTTAACTAGCTGGGTGAACTTATATAGATGACATTGCAATTAGAGTGGTGTGGGGAATATGTCTAGCCAGTTGATATTTATGTCTCCCAGTATGATGGTCTCATTTTTTATGTTAGTAGATGCCCAGGCAAGGATTTCCTCAAGAAGTGGGATTTTATTGCCTGGAGGAATGTAAATGACTATCAAACAGAGGTTTTTTGCAATTATTCATTTTAAGGAAAGAAACTAGAAGTTCGGCTGTGGAGAACTGTGAGATGGGTTTTGTATATGGGACAATAGTGAAGGACATGGGGTATATTAGAGAGATGCCTCCACCTTTTTTTTGGGGTCTGTTGGCCCTAAGACAGGCAAAATCTGGGGGAAGGAATTCTGTGTCCTTAATATTGGGTGTTAGCCATGTTTCAGTTATGGCAATAATATCGGGTTTGTTGTGGGCTATCCATGCACGGAAGTCAGGTATTTTATTTTTGATGCATTGTAGGTTAATTGTAGTGAAGTTTATTGATTTATGGGAGTTGGGAGGGTTGCAGAAAAGAAGAGATGGGACTTGGGTTGGGATGTATGCCTCCGCATAGCGAAAGGTTTGTTACAGGATATGGGAGAGTAGTGTATTCTAGTTTCCGTTTTACTTTGATTGGATAATTTAGAGAGAAAATATTATTGTTGTGGTGATGGTGGGGATTTTTACTCTGGTACATAATAATATGCTTGTGTTGTAAAGGCTGGTTGAAATTTGTGAGAAGGAAGTGGTGTGTTCAAACTGTACGGGGAGAGAGGATAATGGGCAGTGGGAGGAAGAGGTAGAAGAATGATGTAAAGCGGTTAGATGTAGTAGGATATTGAAAAAGAGTGATAAGGTAAGTAGAGTAGTGATACAGAGATGGACATTGTAGTATGGGATGTGGGTGACTAAAGCAGGGAGACATAGTGTGCAATAGCGAGATGTGGTGGTGGACAAGAGGTTGTACTGATGGAGTAATGATGAAGTGAGTTAAAATGTTGGGTATGTGGGGGTTTGGTTGGATGTGTGGCTAATAGTGTAATGTGAGGGGAAATGAAGAGGTGTGGCTAGTGGTGTAATGAGAGGGGAAATGGAGGGGGCTAATTGGGTGGTGGGGTAGGGGAGGAGCTATAGTAAGTATAAATGGAATTGATGTGAGGGTCAGTGGGCATGGGGTAGGGCAGGGGAGTGGAGTGAGCCCGAGCATAGTGAGGGCAAACAGAGCAGGTCAAAACCAAAGGTGGAGTTGCTATCTGGAAAGAAAACTATCAGTAAGGTAGGAAATCTGGAGGAGGAGCAGATGGTCTAAGTATTTAAAGATGGCACCGCAGCTCAGGGGAGGAATAAGTAAACTCTTAAGAGGAAGAGGGACTGGAATAGACAGGACTGACAGGGCTGGGAAGCTTACAATAAGATTATGCTAGGAGACCGAGAGAAGGGGGGGGCTAAGAGCTAGGGCTTGGAGAAAGTTGTAAGAAAACAGGTTTGACAGGGCTAGGAAATTTACAAGAGAATTATGTTAGGAGAACAAGAAAAAGGAGGGGGGTGGCTATGAACTAGGACTTGGAGAAAGCTGTGAGAAGAGAAAACAATCAACCAGCTAGCCCAGGTCAGTACCTAAAGGTGTCTGTTTATCTGTGTGAATTCAAAAGCAGATTTAGAAGAGCATCAGAGAAGTAGACTTTAAAACAAAGGTAAAGCTTTGGGAAACTGTATATATTTGTTATAATAAACAGGATAATAAAATATAAGACTATAAAATAAATGTGATATATAAGATAATAAAATATAAGAATATAACATAAATGCAAAGCTTTGGAAAATGTTTATATTTGTTACAATAAATGGGAGGAAAAAGGGGGGTGTCCAGTAGTGTTCACAGCAGAAGAATCATTAGGAGTATCACAGAGAGAAGATTATAATAGACCTACACTGCTCACAGTCTGTTAATAAAAGTAGGACTTGCAGTAGCTTTTAATCATTTGTATGGGGTTCCACTCTCCGTGTTCTTGTATGCAGGCAGTTGCTTCAGTTTTTTTTTTTGTTGTTGTTGTTTTTGTTTTATATGTATTAAAAAAAAGAAAGCAAAAGCATTTTTACAGGGCAGCAAGCTCCCCTGCATTTCTAAACATACTTCTTCTGAAAGTGGGCAACATTTGGGGGAAAGATGAAACTTCCTTACACCCTAAACAGTTTCCCAATCTAAGTGAAATAATTCATACTCTTTGATCAAACAATGAAGTCAATTACACATCTCTTATTCCCGTTTTACTCTCATATGGTGTAATATTCACTAAGTATCCAGCTTAAAATGTGCATTTTATAAGGGGTAGTGTGTGTGTGTGTGTGTGTGTGTGTGTGTGTGTGTGTGTGTGTGTGTGTGTGTGTGTGTGTGTGTGTGTGTGTGTGTGTGTGTGTGTGTGTGTGTGTGTGTGTGTGTGTGCATTGTTTTGGTATACCTACGATTAATCTCTGACTCTTCCATGGGGCAGCTTCATTCTGAAGATTTAATGCTGCAGTGTTTCATCACAGTGTGTTGTACTGTGAGAGTCAGTGGTGCGTTTTCTGAGTTTTTTCCCCCTTTTCTCCTCACTGGTATGACCATGGTGTTGGTATATATCTGGGGGTGAGGTGGATTTACCCCCTACATCAGGAGTGTGTGGGGGGGCTTACCCCTTTAGCAAAAAAAAAATAATAATATTTTATACTTGGTTTTTAGACTCACTGTTTTTAAACTTTTAGGTAAACCTATTGTTTTTGTTTATTGTTATGTTTGTGCATGTGTGTGTTTGTGTGTGTGTGTGTGTGTGTGTGTGTGTGTGTGTGTGTGTGTGTGTGTGTGTGTGTGTGTGTGTGTTCATGTGTGCATGTGCAAAACGTGTGCATATTTATTATTTTTGTTTATTATGTTTTAGAGTGTATATGTGTTTGTGTATATGTGTATGTGTGTGTACCTGTGTGATTTCAGTGTGTCATTGTCTTATGTGCATTGGTTTGTTTTATACTTTTGTGCTTCTGATGTGATAATGAGTTGTGTGTGTTGATTTGTGTAGTATTTCTGTATGTGGGTGTTTCATGGTTTATTGTGTTTTTTTTCAGAACTCTTTTATGTTGTTTCATATAAGTGTGTATGTTTTTTGGGTGTTGTGTATAATGTTGGTTTTGTTTTGTGGCTGGACTTTTTACATTGTGTTGTGTGGTTGTTTTATACTTGTTTATGTGTGTGTATTGTTTGTGTTCTGAGTGGTCTTGGTGCATTGTATTGGGAGTGAGAGTTTTGTGGATACATCAATTTTATTTGTGTTTATAAAATTGGTTTTCTTTGATGATTTTATCCTTTACAAGTTTCTTAAAAATTGCTGAAGTTTGTTTTATTTCATTCATAATTTTTCTGATGTTATGGTATTTGGATTTTTAGTTCAGCTTCCTTTTTATTTAATGATGGATGTTTTTGTTTCATTTCTTCAGTTCTTTCAGTATTTCATTTCTATAACTTAGTATTTTGTTTACACTCTTAATGCAATTTTTGCACCCATAATTTTTCATAAGTTCTTTTTTATTGTTCATATTTGTAGTTTCCTCTGGTCTTTCATTTTAAGTTTGTTTTAGTTTTAGTTGTGTGTGTGTGTGTGTGTGTGTGTGTGTGTGTGTGTGTGTGTGTGTGTGTGTGTGCACTTGCTTGTTCTTGTTTGTTTGCTTAGGGTTGTTTGTTGTAATTGGGACATTTGTAATTCTGAGTAGTCAACTGCAAATATTTTATACTGAGTGTTATAATTATTTTGCAAACTTTCATGGTCATTATAAACATGATGTGTTTTTATTGAGGGGTTGCCTATTCTGATGAAGAGGACTGTATACTCCATGTAGCTGCTATTTATATGAACTAACTCTGAGACTGCTGTGCCTTGTTGTTTGGGATAAACTCATACATGCACATACACATGAATATATATATATATATATATATATATATATATATATATATATATATATATATATATAAACACATACATATATATATGTATATGTATATATATATATATATATATATATATATATATATATATATATATATATATATATATATTCATGGCTTTGCATTTCTAGTGCTGGCATTTTGTGGATTGCAAATACAGTTCTTAGAATTTCAACAGGAACCCATTGTTGGTGTCCTATTGTTTTTTTTTTCATTCATAGGATTGTGTAGCAGTTTTTTTTTTTGCTTTTATTTTGATTTATTCAGCTGCTTTGTAATTTTGTATTACATATACATTTTCTGATTTTTCTCATTTCTTTCCAGTTCTACTTTGTAGAGTATGTTTTTGGACATTTGTAGATTGTGGGACTATTCAAGAAGGTTAGCTGCATAACATTAATAACATTGTATTGTTTTTTTTTTGTTCAAATAATTTTATTAATTTTTCAAGCAAAATAATAATAAACTTTTACATTTCAAGCAAGAATATATTATAATGAACTATTTACAAAATGTACAAATGGCCTCAAACCAAATATGAAAAAAAAGGAAAAACAATTTTAAATACACAAATATAGAAAGTTACACATTATTAGAAAAAGTCATTTTATTTCTTCATCACTTAAGAATGTAAAATTGTGTCTGTTTTAAGTGTCTCAATCAGAGAGAGATCCTTCTCCCAAGGATTATTAATCCATTTCCTAGGAAAGATTCTCATTTCCTTGACTCTAATTTCCAGCAGTGCTACATCTTTCAATAGAATTAGAAAATCATCAAAGGCTGGAATGGAGGAGGTCTTTCATTTCCTTGTGATGCATTTCTTAGTAACTGCCATTGTAGTCCAAAGAAGGTTAAGGTCTTTGTTTTTTTGTAACAACAGTTTCATTTACATTCAGAAGAATTTGTGACTTTGACAAAATAAAGGAATCTGTAAAAATGGCTTGTAGAAATTCACCAATATCTTTCCAGAATCTCTTAATGTGAGTACATTCATACATAATATGAGACCTATCAGCGTTACATTTTGAAGAACATCTCCAACAAGTTATGTCATTAGAATTAATAAAACAAACAATACGCCAAGCGTATAAAACATACACAGGGCAACCACGACTTAAACTAATTTCAAGAAAGGTAATACTTAGTAGCGACAAATGCGTACTGCACGATCCAATATATAAACAAATAATTTTATTTAATTGCGAGCGCTTTCACCAAAATGGCTTCTTCAAGCTTTGCACAACACAAACAGAATGGATATTCAAATACTGCTACCAATGCAGCAATTGGTTTGCATCATCAATGACATCATTACTGACCTGACATGTTCACATCTCAAATTTTAAAATCTCAGCGCCACAAATATATATTAATAAAATACAATAAACACTTTCATAATGTACACACCTTATGCCTAATAAAATTAATTTACAAGTTTATACAAATATATGTATAAAAATGCAAAAATGTATGCATATTTACCTCAGCACTACAAACATACAAAAAGCAGATCCATAGGGCAAATGTTGAAATCACGTTTACACAAACTACATATACCTAAAGAACTACATATACCTAAAAACGTGTGTATAAACACTATCAGATACACACTATGATGACATATAATAATAGAACATGTATAACTATAATCATGTGTCTGTAATGCTGCTGTTTAAAAAACACATGCTATAAGCTAAAATGTATATGTGTATAATAATAACATACAAAATGATAGAGTGTGGAACTACGAAAGTAACACAATGATATGATATTATATACGTATATACATATTTTAAGTTCATAGTGTGTGTGATGAGCACTGTGTCCCAATTCCACGTAGCTGACACACCCACACCTGGGTATTTGACTTTTCACACCACACACCCTCCTGGAAAAGGCTGGTACAGATTTACTAGCTGTACCCCTTCTGCCCAGACTATAAGGTAACCATGCTGCCACCAGTCAACTACTCTCAGGCTCTTACAAGGGTATCCAATTATAATGAGTAAAATCAATACTAATATAAATGGCAGAGTGTAACCAAAGCTTTTTGGAGTCCCCATGGCATCACTACAATAATCACAAGTATTCTCAATATGTTAAAATAATTCTCCAAAAGACAAGCCACAATGAAAGGTATATGAAAATAATTAATAATAAATAATAAAATAGAAAACATGAAAATACTAAATATCAAAGTATAATAAACTCCAGAGCTTCAATCACAGGAGAAATAAAAATAACACAAATGGACAGATTCAATCAGATGCAGAAAGCAATACTTAACTAATTTCACTGCATTTCCTGACTGCCTAAAGAATAACTGTTCCCTAGCTAACTTAATTAATACAACAAGGGAAGATTAGATGCTGAGATGCTTACTTCCAGAAGGCAAGGTGATGAGCTTGAAAACGTATACTGAACTGAACTAACTAACTGAACTGTGATAACTGTCATAGATCCTTTATATTACATTCCAAAGAAAACAAAACAAAGCAAACTGCTGTGAAAGTTCCCGCCTCTCAGTGCTGGTTAAAGAATCATATCACATTTGATCACCTGACTCTGGTACAAGGCACACTCAGAGCTTTGCTAAGATCTATTGCAATATCTGAAAGGTATAGAACGTTTTCAAAAACTTCTACTCTTCATTTCCAGAGTTCTTTGTTTAAACATAAACACTTAATCATTTATAATGCCACTGCTGATACACTTTTAACACAAGCATCTGTACACGTCCGTGTAATAGTCAAATGACACAAAATTATTTACAAAACCTCAGCTAGCTATGCTAGCATATGTTACTTGTACACTGCCCTATTCTCCTTGGCACAGATGGCAAATGGGCCTGTCTGGGAACACATTAACCTATAATCTGTCTTGAGAGTTCATCTGTATTAGCATTGTTGACCCCACTATGGTGCTGTACTGTCATGTCATATGCCTGCACATCTGTGCTCCATCCTAATAACTTGGCCTTTTGTTGGCTGACTCTGTGTAGCCATGTTAAGGGATTGTGGTCTGTAACCACAGTGAATTTCTTTACATACAGATAATGCTGAAGTTTCTGCAGTGCCCAGACTACGGCTAGACATTCTTTTTCTACAGCTGCATAACATTCCTCCATGGGTTGAAGTCTATGGATGAGATATACAGCTGGGTGTTTTTGTCCCTCTGAGGAAATCTGGCTGAGTACAGCTCCCACCCCATGATTTGAAGCATCCACCCACACAACAAATCTGAACTGGCTAACACAGAGGGTCCTCCCAATACCCCTTTAAGCTTTTGGAATGCCTGCTCACAAGCAGGGGTCCACACTACCTTATCTGGCCTGTCTTTCCTTGTCAAGTCTGTGAGGGGAGCAGCTATTGTACTATAATTGGGAATGATCTTTCTATAGTACTATGCTATCCCAAAAAAAATCTCCTCACCTGCTTTTTGGTAACTGGGGTAGGCCATACCTGAATAGCTTCCAATTTTGCAGGTTCTGGCCTAATGTTACCACTCCTCACTCTATGTCCCAGGTAGGAGACCTCTGCCATACTCACCTGACACTTACTGGGATTAATGGTCAACCCTGCCTTTAGTAGTCTGCCCAGGACCTACCTGACATGCTGAGGCTTCATTATGTTAACATAGTATAGTTTGTGCCCCTGTCTCTTGCCTAGCAGGTGTACCATATAATTAATATCATTGACCTTCCTTACCATACCTCTCAACCTGGAAACATCAAAAATCTGGACAAAGGCCCATGAAAATAGGTAAAACTGGCCAAAAATCAGGATGTTGATTAACATAAAATTTGCTTACATAACCATGTAACCCCACCCACTCCAATGGAATTGTGGGACACCAACATGAAGATTGAAGTCACTAAATAATAATAAATAATGGCAAGAGATAAAAAAACAAAATATGACTGAGGTGTTGTGTGACCCCCCCCCCCAGCAATAATTAAAATTAAGGACATGTCTGCCAGTGTCCTAAAGGGCACGTGCAAAATGAGTGAGGAAAGCTTCCAGAAACATGGTAGATAAGACATTTGCAAGTCTCTTGCTAAGATATTCAACAAACCCAAGTACAGCTAGCCAATCCTTCTACAAGTACATAACAGCATAGTTGGGGTAACTTTAAATGCAGAGTTTACCAGGTTAGCAAACAATAAAGAGACTCCAGTCCACTGAGGTCAGTTTTATCTAAGACTTCCTTCACAGAAACTAATGCATGGACTTTCTACCACAACCACAATATTTCATAAAGAGAAGAGACGCAGGTGCATTCTTGGAAGTGATCAGCAGATAACTGAGAAAAAGATTAGAAACTGATGCAGCAATATACACTCTCACTCTATATATACCCTTCTATACTGCTGTTACACCTGTGTGACAGCTGCACAACCAATCCTACCTGGTCAAAAAGGAAAAAAGTGTATATAGAATATGCAGCTAATTCCCAAACTTTACAAAACTACACTTAGCTACTGACAATCACCTCCACATACAAGTATAAAACCACCTCAACCGAAAATGCTAACTTGGTTATTTCTTTTTGACAGACATAGCAAGTTCAGCAGCAGTCAAAATGCCTCTTTCCAGTTTGCTGTGCACATGCTAGGCTGGCTTCAGTATTAAACACAGATGACACCCCCAAATCATTCATAAGAAGACATCGTTGCCAGCCATCCAAATGGAAAATATTTTAAAATGTTGAACTAACACTACTTCTCACATGAAGTTTTCTCTTCTCAAACATAACAGAAGAAAGTCCTAGAATTCCACTGTGAATAAGTCTATTGCAAAAGTACTACTGGATCAGAATCCCCCAAATAGAAGGACTCTCAAAACGCACCACTGAATGAAACATCTCACACTCACTTTTGGCAACAAGAGCCTCTTCGTTTGCATTCACTTCAGTTCTGCACCTAGCATGCTCTACTTTCCCAGGCCTTAAAGGAAACCCACACTACAACCCACATTTAGAGAACAGTATTCCAATACCATATTCCCTCCTCACCTGTGTAAACTCGTCTTTAACAGACTGTGATTCAAAACAACATAGCCAAAGAGGAAAGCTGCAGAAATACTCATCTTATAAAACCTGTAGGGTCATACAAAGCACCAAATGTTCCTTTATGTGTTGTGCTGGCAGACATTTGAATTTCAGACTTCATATCCCTCAGAAAAATAGATAATGCAAAACCTGTTATTCACACATCAAATGTTTACAAACAATGCCACACTTTAAAATAGCTAATAAGTTCAGAAATGTGAATTGCTTAGTCATTAAATCCTACTAGCATTTAATTTAATCGCTTTGTGCATAACATTTTTTATTCTTAACCTACCCAGAAAGAGCAGGATAATCCATACCTTTCCTTTAAAACTTAAGTGCACATTATTAGTATTTGCCTTTTAAAGGCACACACTTTCTGGAAAAAAAGTGCAACAAGCTATACTCCTCTGTTTTACGTAAGACGGCTTTACATGGCACAGTAACTTTTTTCCACAAACTTACATTTCCAGATTCCACCAAATTTCACTTAAATACTGTCAATAAAAAGCAGCGTCTACATATGTAAAACTTCTGTTAGACATATCTAACAATTGTCTTCTCTCGTTGTCTCCACCTCCTCCTCATTACTCGAGAACTAATTCCAAGAAATACCACGATACACATATAAGCAGAATTTAATTGTTTTAAGAAGGAATGTAATGATATCAGACGCTACTAACCTTTTTCACTATATATATCTATGTCATCTACATCCCACCTGCAGCCACATATTACAGTAAATTATGGAATTAGTTACTAATAATAAATATGAGCATGAAAAAATAAATATGAACAGCTACGTGTATTCCCTGATGAATACTTAATTCAAAGAGAAATTCCATGTTCATACCAGAGAGTAAAAGTTCTGCAGCCTTGAGATATCCTGCCTGAAATATTTACTCCAGACACATTCCACCTTTTCACCAAACTATTTTCAGAAATGTCCGACCTTAAAATAACTATGGGATGTGTTAAAAAATAATCTGCTGTACTCAAAACACATTGACATGAGTTTTAGGGATTTCACATGTTTTAACTCCAAGATGCTGCATCTTCCGATGTCCAATAAAATATAAACAGTCTTCTTATCATGTGACTCTGATGTCCTTGCGTCCTAAAGGTGGGTCTTTAGAGCATAAAGTTACAGATGCGGGGGGGGGGGGCTGTTTTGGTGTGTAAAGCAGCTAGCCTTTTTTTTTCTGACGTTCCAATTTCTCAAATACGTCAGGTACATGTATACATATCAGAGACTTCTCCATCTACCATTCCTGCCCTAGTCCCCAAGTCCGACAGGGAAAAAAATCGAGAATTAAAGGGGCCACTCAGAAATTCATGGCACCCCATTATTTTGCCCTCAAAACTGGTAAAAAAATGAGGAATTCCGTACATTTGAAAGGCATGTTCCTTACAACTTCGAAGGGTCCCTCCCAAGCTGCTGGCAGCTTATTGGGTCTGACAGGAATGAACACCATAACCTGTTGTCCTGCAGCATACTCTTGGGCTCAAGCATTCCTGTCATACCAGACCTTTTTCTGCTGTTGGGCTTCTGCCAGGTTCTCCCAGGCCAAGCCCATGAGCTCCCCAAGCCTTGTCTTGAGGTTTAGGACATATGCCACAACAGACTCCTTGTGGGATTCACACTCACCCTCCCACTCATCATGAATCAAATCTAAAGGACCCCTCACCCTATGCCCATTCAGCAACTCAAAGGGTGAAAAACCTGTGGATTCCTGGGGTACTTCTATGTATACAAACAGTAAATTGGGCAAATATTTGTCTCACTCTCCCTTAAATGACTTGGCAAGTGCCTGTAGCATGGTCTTTAGTGTAGAGTTTAACCTCTCCACAAGACCGTTAGTCTGAGGGTGGTAGGGGGTGGTCTTTAGGTGCTTCAACCCACAATGATTCTACAGACAAGCCAGCAGGTCTGACATAAAACTAGCACCTCTGTCAATTAGTATTTCACTCAGAAAACCTACCCTGCTGAAAATCTCTAACAAAGCATTTGCCACCTTCTCTGCCTCAGTGGAGGACACAGCCACCACCTCAGGGTATCTAGCAGCATAATCTACTACAACCAGGATATACTTCCTTCCTGTGGAACTTGGGGTACTCAGAGGCCCAAAAATATCCATAGCTACCCTCAGAAATGGCTCCTCAATCACAGGTAAAGGCATCAATAGAACTTTTACCTTGTTCCCTGCCTTGCCTACCTTTTGGCACTGCTCACAAGTTCTGCAGTATCCTGTTACATCCTTTGTAATCCCAGGCCAATAAAAGATCTGCATAATATGTCTCTTGGTATGCTTTATGCCCATATGCCCTACAAAAGGAATGTCATTGGCTATGGCTAGAAGTGCCAGGTGGTAGGCTCAGGGCACTACCAACTGCTGTATTACCTCACCCTCTAGCCCTCCCTCAGGAGTCCACACTCTATACAATAACCCTTTGTTCCAGTATACAGACTCTCCTTTTCCTTGAGCATCAGATGCCTTCTTAGCTACCTCCCTCAAGCCTCATAAGGTAGGGTCCGAAAGCCAACCCTGTCTCAACTCTACTTTTGTGACCCTCCCAGCTCCCCTTCCACAGGAAGCCTGGTATCTTCTGAAAGCGTTGCCTGTCAGCCTGGGTAGTACCACTCGCCTCTGTCCTTGCAATCATCCTGTCCATAGGAACAACTGTACCTACCAGCAGCTGTGGCTCACTTTCAGGCTCACTGCTACAGGGCAGCTCCCCTCCCTGAAATAGCCACATCACCAGCCCCAGCTTCATGTGTGGGGTCTGTCTGGGTCTCTCCCAGGCTACCAGACCTACACAACTGTCTCCAAACCTGACTGCATATAACTGCATGCACACAAGGTACTGCATTATCAAAATCATTTCCTATCAAGACATCTGCAGGAATATCCACAAATATAGCTACCTGCTTGCTTCCCTTTCCACCCTCCCAGTCAAAGTGAACCCTGGCCAAAGTCATTTGGAATGGGATCCCTCCTAAAGGTCTAATTGGAGTGGACTGCCCGAGCAAGTAAGGCTCCTGTTTAACCACTGCAGGCTTCACAATGGTTATGTCAGAAGCTGTGTCTCTCTTAGTATTGGCCTGTCTTCCAACCACTAAGATAGGATGCAAACTCTGATGATAGTTTGGTACTACTGCTGTCTCCAGACAACTTAATACTATTGCACTGTTATTCCCACTTGCTGGCTCCCTCGCCTTTTGTTCCCCACCTTGCTTCATGGACATTTGTATGCAACATGGCCCCTCTGGTTACATTTAAAACATCTAACCCCTGATCTTGGTTGTGTACCTGAATTAGTGGCTTCCCCTATTACTGGTAGACTCTGTTGGGGTGATTTAGGTTGCCCACCATGGTTTCCTTATATCCATGTGCAGCACTGTGTATCCGTTTCTTGTGCAGTGATGCCCTGTTTGGTAAGTAGAGATCCACTTTTCTCCCCAACTCATCTGCAGAGTTACACTCTCTGTCTGCCAACCAGATTCTCATGTCCTCAGGCAAAATACTAAGGGCTCATTCCCTCACTAAAAGGTCTGCCAGTCTTTCAAAAGTGGTGACCTGACACCTACTCACCCACCTATGAAAATACATGTTTAACTCAGCAATATAATCGCATACATTTTTATCTGACTTGCGTCTAGTCTTACAAAACTTTTTTTCCTGTAAGCTTCAGGTCTTACCTTATAACAGTTCAATAAACATTATTTTACTCTATCCTAGTTTAAACAATCAGTATCAGACAATTTAGAAACAGCAGTTATAGCTTTACCATGGAGTAAGGGGTTCAGGAACTGTACCCAGAGCTCTTGGTCAACATTATACTGTTTACATACTCTTTCAAATATATAAATAAAACTATCAAAGTCCCCCCCCCTGCAAACTGTGGAAGAAATTTACTGACCTTTATTGCTTCTGGGGTCCAGTTATTCCTTGCCCATTACCTGATGAAGGGTCAGCATTTCTATCTTATGCTGACGCTGCTTCTCCTTTTCTTCAGCCTAGAAATGCCACAGCTTCTCTTCAATCTCCAAACATTTTGCATCCAGTTCAAGTCTCTTTAACTTCACATGGATCTTTAAGTATTCTGTGGAAAAGGTGAAGTGTCCTGTTTCTGAAGACTGCACATCCCCATCACCAGACTGGTTGCCTTCCTGGCCACTGGTCCATGCTACAGCTGTGATTAAGGTTGAAATCATTTCCTCTTTAGTCCAATTAGCATGCACCACTCCATTGACTTCACACACCTTGGCCAACTGGTTCTTTGTCAGCTTACCATAATTCCCTGCTGACATCTTTGCCTGCTTTCCCTGACTAAACGAAACTTACAAAAATAAATAAAATGCTGTGAAAATGAAACTCTGAATGTTTACCTTGTGGCTGTTGAGAGTACACACACCTTCAGTGACAACCACCCACAGGCAACTGAAGTTCAATGAAAATCCCACCACTCTGCCACCAATATGTGATGGCCTTTCTACCCTGAGCCAGTAATCAAGGATTCTCAAACCTCACCACTGACTTAGGTGAGAAACTGTCACTAACAGGAATGAATTTATACAGTATTTTCAGATGCAGCTCTCTACATCAAGCACAATTTCCCCCAAGAGCACACAGGGAACACACTCCAGACCTGGGACTGGACTTTCTGTCTCGACAGATCCCAAACACGACTGACTTTGGTGCACTGTGTTCCAATTAAAGTAGCTGACACACCCACACCTGGGTATTTGATTTCACAGACACACACACAACACACACACACACACACACACACACACACACACACACACACACACACACACACACACACACACACACACACACACACACACACACACACACACTCCTAGGAAAGGCTGGTATATATTTACTAGCTGTAACCCTTCTGCCCAGACTATAACGTAACCATGCTGCCATCAGTCAACTACTCTCAGGTGCTTACAAGGGTATCCAATTATATGGAATAAAATTAATATTAATATAAATGGTAAAGTGTAACCAAAGCAGCAAGGCTTTTCAGAGTGGCCATGGCATCACTAAAATAAGCACAAATACTCTCAAGATGTTAAAAAAAATCTAAAAGACCAGCCACAATGAAAGGTATATAAAATATTTAATAATAAATAATAAAATAGAAAACATGAGAACACTAAATATCTAAGTACAATAAACTCCAGAGTTTGAATCACAGGAGAAATAAAAACAACACAGTTGGACAGATTCAAACAGATGCAGAAAAACAATACTTAACTATTCTCACTGTATTTCCTGACTGTCTAAAGAATAACTGTTCCCTAGCTAACTTAATTAAATCAGCAAAGCAAGATTAGATGCTAAGATGGTTATGATGAGCTTCAAACCTTGCATACTAACTAACTAACTGAACTGTGATAACTGTAATAGATCTTTTATATTAAATTCCAAAGAAAACAAAACAAACTGCTGTGAGAGTTCCATCCTCTCAGTGCTAGTTATAGAATGACATTACATTTGATCACCTGACTCTGGTACAATACACACTCAGAGCTTTGCTAAGATCTGTTGCAGTATATGAACAATAGAACAATTTCAAAGCTTCTACTCTTCCTTTCCATAATTCTTTATTTAAATATAAACATTTAATCAGTTATAATAGCACTGTTAATATATTTTTAACACAAGGATCTGTACAAGTCAGTGTAACAGTCAAATGACACAACATTATTTACAAAACTCCATCTAGCTATGCTGGCATGTGTTACGCATGCACTGCCCTATTACCCCTGGCACAAATGGCAATATCTCACGTCGTCACAGATGACATCAGCACTGGATATTGGAGAGAAGATGTTGGGAGTGCTGCATGAAATGGATGCATAGGCATGTGCAAGTGTCAAACTTTTGTCAATCCATGGGATTGGAGCAGTAACTACAGGACACACACATACACACACACACACACACACACACACACACACACACACACACACACACACACACACACACACACACACACATATACACACCCCAACTGACTGCAATGAGAACAGAAGCACTACCTATGTAACCACACACACTACAGAACTCAGTACTTTATGCAAGTGCCACTGCACATGCCTGAATTTTACAAGGGTAAAGGAGAACTTATGGAAGATGATGTCAGCACTGGATGTTGGAGAGAAGATGTTGGGAGGCCTGCATGAAATGGATTTATAGGCATATACAAGTGTCAAGAAATTTCAAGTTCTGTACGTTACTAGACTGATGAGTGTGCAATGTTTAGTATTTGGTGGCTGTGTTTCAATGTGCAGGTATACTTTAAGAGACAGCTTTACAAACTTTATGCAAATAGGTGTCCACATTACTGCAAGTACTGGAAAATCTGAATGTGTGTTGTCATTTTAAAGATGTGCATGGTATATAAAACAACATTTGTTATTAATTTATGTAGTGCAGTTGATATATTTGTGAACAAGTACTGAGAAACCAGGCTTGCAGTTCATGGGGGGAGGTAACAGATGGCTGCATTATAAATATGTAACATTTTCTTAGATAGGACCTTCATTTTTGTCTGCCTCCACATGTAGTTTTATGTCCTGAACACTAAATGGACAGTAAACAAAAGTAATATGTGCTATTGTCCACTTTGCATAGTGCACCACCTAGCACTGGGTTTGCACGATGGCTGGCAAAGTGTTTGTGCATGTGAGATACACATTTGTAATGCTTTTCCTGTTTATGAGTAGTTAAGCAGTGCACAAACACCAATCTCATTGCTAAAATTATGAGAGTTAGTATTGAGTGTATGAAACACACTTGCTGCTTAGCTGACTCTGTGGTAGCAAGTGCAAATGCATTGACACATTTCTTTTTGAGCCCAGTTAATATAGGGTTTAAATCCAGGTGTACGTAATACTTTTAAATAAGTAGTGATAATGCAATGAAGTTATACTTTACATTTCCTTCACAGTATGTTACGGTATGTTGACATAGTACAGTGTGTTTAAGCAGCTCTGTGCAGAGGTAACCACACCAAGAAAGAAACATTCATCATCCCTTGGCATTGGTGTATGAGCCAAACTCTGTGCAAACATAGAGGCCAAAAAGTGAAGGGCTCCATTTTTTGGTACTTATGTGTGTTGTGTGTGAGTCAAAATTTTGACCATATTATAGGTGTTAAAATGGGGAAGATAGGAAAGTGATGAAATGGAGGGCAAACAGGGGGAAGAACAAAAGGAAAGCAATATAGGAATGTGCAGGAAGGAGGTAGGGAAGAACCATAGCTATCCATTTCTTCAGTAGTGTAAAATGAAAAATGTACAGAATGCTAGCTAAATTTGGATTGTCACTTCTACAAAGAGGGGTGACAACAACTCAATCATGTTGTACAGCCAACTGATCCAAGTCAAGAAGGCACATGTGCAAAATGGAGAGCTATGTATGGGAAGATATTTTTTGTGAGACAGGTGCCCATTTTTTTTTTTACTTCAGTAGGAGAGGAATGCTGCATAACGGAGATTGGTATTTCTGGGTCAGGAAAGTTTGGTAGGTGAGGAAGCAAATACAAACAAACAGGACAAACAAGACAAGACACAGGGACAGTGAGGGACACAAAAGTTTGGGGACAGCTTGATTGGAGTAAGGGAGGAGACAATGCAAGCTTATGCCCATCAAACATGGGTACAGGGAGAATCTAATCCTCACCTGCAGGATTGTCATCACTGTCCTCTTACTCCACTGGCTGCTGGAGTGCTTAATGTCTTTTCTTCCTATGGACTATAAGGGAGAGCAGCCTCTCCATCCAGCGTAGGCATATACCAATGGTGCGATGCATGATCCTACTCGCTCACTTTGGCATTTCCTGATGGGTGATGAAATCCCCACCTCTACCACAGCACCAGATACCAGGGTAGTGCTACCTGATGGTGAAGGTAGTGCAGGAGCATCAGAGGCAGTAGTACCAGGTTGGGTCCCAGATGTGCTGGGCATTGGTGTTGTAGCTGGTGGAGTGGGGGAATGCTGACTCACTGGGTTTGGCTACATCACTGTTCTGTGAAGCATTTAGTGATTTGTTACAGATGGATGACATGGAGATATTTTGATGACACATAGATAATAAAAAAAGAGATAAGGGTTGGGGTGAGAGCAAAAAAAGGAGATAAAATTAGTGTGTAACATATAATGCATTATCACAATTATACAACTATTGTATCATAAGTATTACATTTAAGTATACATCCTAACAACTACAAACTATAATTATGGATTGCTCATAGTAATCTTTGCAATGTGCATATTGGGCACATATGCTTGGTCCAACTATACAGATTACAGTTAACAGAAGGGCATTTATGCCAATTGTATAGATTTTAATTTATGTAATATTATTAAAAAATTGCAGTATTATATAGTTGTTACTCATGGTATTTGAACCCTCAACCTCTGACTACAGTCTTACACTTGACTCCTAAAGTTGGTTTGTGCTACAGACTTATGCATTCATACTTGCTTTTACAGTTAGGATATGCATGTTTACTTTGCTACAACTGTATAGAAAACAAAAACATCTATCTTTAACTTTTAAAGCTACAATAATACTTCTCTTGTGCGGCATATGTTACACTTGCTTCCCCTCAGTCTCTCCAGACAATCAGCATGTGCCTGTCTATTCAACTCAATTTCAGGATTAGCTGAGAAAATAAAATAAAATAATATACAAGACCAGAAGAACATTATGCATACCAGTCTTGCATATATGTAGCTTTCTATGTATTATAAATTATCTTTATTAGCATACTTACACAATTGTGGGGTGTCTCTAGTTTGAAACTCATCCAACCACTGGGTGAGTGTATCCTTCTTGTGCCTTTTTAGGTCACTGAAGTGGTGTCTCCACTGTTCTCCAGTGCGTGGGATGCCTGTCACACTGGATACAGCCTTGGCCAGACTATTCCAAGCTTGTACTGGGAGCCAGAATAGTCCCCCTGCAGAAGCCTTTGGCTGTGGCTCTTTACCAGGACTCAAATAAATATTCAGGACTCCTGAACACCCCATCTCTGTGCCCTAAATCGGGGGCCTTCCCCTCTTATGCCAGACATGTCTAATCCCAAAAGTAGAGCAGTGGCAAATGATGATATCTCACCAGTTCATGGTGTCACATTTACTGATAGTGTGCAAACAAGAGAAATGATGCCAAAGGCATTTGTACAATGTTAAGCTAAGAGCAACCATGCCAAGCAGGGAGTAAAGCAATTTTTGAAACTGGAAGGTTAATCTGACACTTGAGATTAGTTTGAGAGGTGTTTGCTACTGTAGGTGAAAGGTGATTTAACTTTGCTGATATGCACTGGGGGCATGAATGTCCTGACCCGACACATGCTTGGCTTTATAAGTTACTAAAATTGATTTTTATAGTGTGGGATTCAAACCTATGCATAAGGGACAAAACATTTTCTTTCACACCAGTGATTTTTTCATCTTTGCCACAGAAGAAGTGCTTCTCAGACATAGTCATGAATCAATCGCAAATACAGATTACACTTTGAGGTATTAACCATGTGTGACCTGACAAGGTCCTTGTATATATATTCATTTGCATATGTGTTTTATTTAAGTGTGAAGGCCATCCAAGTCCAGATTGCAGAATTATACTTACTGAAACATAGTAGACAATATACCCTCAGTCATACATCAGAACCTTTAAGACACAGTAAGGGTGATTATCCCTCATACATATAATTTATATCAGCTGCACTATTTATGCTTATGGATAAAGTGTTATAAGTAAGATTGAATATAATGTGAAATGGAACAACAGTAAAAGTATCTGGAATTTTCTGTATTAGAACCCAGGACCATGTGTATGGCAGGCCTACACCTACCCCTGCTGCCACAGGAATAATTAAATAACAGTTGTATAATTCACTATTCATTCTTACGTTCTATGTGTTAACTGCTGCACAATGCAGCTTAGTGTGTTTGCACAGTGCCCAACAGAATTAATAGAATGTATTCATTTTAAATTGTTGACTGTCTGTGTCCTGTCTGTAGGTGTTCGATGGCTGCAGGTGTTGGGAAAGCTTGCTAACCAATGCTCAACATTGCTTAGTGGTGCTGCAAGATGGAAAGTAAAAAATGCAACAATGTATCCTTTTTGACCTTTACACTGTGTACACCCTATCTACAGGTGTTATGTCTGCTTCCTGTGTGGGCCACTAGTCCAGGTTTGTGCACTGCTATGCATCAGGCAAAGAAGATAAGCACAGCTAAACATGACATTCATTGTGTTTCTCCAGTTCCTTTGTTTGTGCTAAGCCATGCACTGCTCAAACACTGGTATTAAAAAATAAAAAACAAAAAAATTTAAAAAAAACACAAAAAATGGAAAATTAGGTGAAATGAAGGAAAGAAATCTATTAAATAAACAATGCTACAAAATTTATGTTGGTACACCTGAAATATTTTTACACAGTTGTGGATTTGAACTATCTGAATGGACCTTCCAAACACAATAAGAGTGTCGTATCTCTCTTTGCGACACAGACAGCTTTGCAGCAGAGAACTACTATAATTGCACATGGAACCAACTACACCATCCACAGTACTAACAAAACATATGATAGTTGTTTGCACATGTATTCATTTCATAAGTAGTGCACTGAGTGATTACACAACCATTTCTAACTATTACTTGCATAAATGTCTTATCTCTGTTTGTTGCTCATTCTTGTCTTATCTGACCAGTAATCTGAGACACATAGTTCTTAAGTCATTCTGTATCATTGTCTTTAAAATGTGTGAGGATATTAAATGGCAGTAATATATATTTGTCAAGAAATGGAGAGGAGGTTGGACATTACTGAACAGAAACTGTGATATGTGTGATGCTTATTTACATTTAGAGAATGGGCAAACTGTACATCAACACCCTGATTGGAGAATGAATATTCTCCAGCAGGGTATAAATGTACAAATAACACCCGTTGAAAAATGAGTCCACCGCTTCAAGGAAGCATATAAGCTGTTGTGGAGCTTCAACAGAAAAAAATAATGGTCGCCATTATTTTATGCTCACTAAGCAGCACTTTGCTGTTTAGTGAGTGTAAAAAAAAATAAACAGAAAAAAGTGTATATGTGTGTGAATGTATGTGTATGAGTGTGTTTATGTTTCTGTGTGTGTGTGTGTGTGTGTGTGTGTGTGTGTGAGTGAGTGAATGTGTGCATGAAAGCAGAAGAGATTGTATGTGTGGGAGATTAAAAGTGAGAACGATGTGTGAGTGAATGTGTGTATGAAAGCAGAAGGGACAGCATGTGTGAGACATCAAGAAAGAGAGTGAGAGTGATCTTGTGTGAGTGAATGTGTGTGTGAAAGCAGAGGATACTGTGTGTAACAGATTGAGAGAGATAGTGAAAGTGATCTTGTGTGCATAGATCTCACTCTCCAAATTTTTGCAGACTGTCCAGATTTTTGCCTCATATTTTTGTCTGTACATTGTAATACAATACCTTTTACTCTAGCAACTTTCTAAGTTTATAAGAGCAATATTTAAAATGTGTCCCTATTTTTAGGACTTTGCCCCCCATTATTTTTGGCTTTGCCCACATTTTTTGTGCTAAGAGGTTGAGGGTTATGCTTGTGTGAGTGAATGTGAGTATGAAAATGGAGGAGACTGTATGTGTATATGTATGTGTGTGTGAAAGCAGAAGAGACTGTGTATGAGTGAGAGAGAGAGAGAATGGTCTCTCTGGAAAATTGTTGTGTTTTACTTATTTATTTTTTAAGTACTATAACAACAAACATAAATCTTTATGTGTAGCTGCCATCTACATTCCCCCAGTGATAACATCTCCATCCTTGAAGACATTCTCTCATGGTTCTCTTCCAATATCAAAATGGAAACATTCATCTTTGGTGATTGAACATCAACTGGGCCACCATCTCCGCACAATCTCCGAGCCAAAAAATTAATCTTTTTAACTTCTCCCAGCTAATAAACTATCCTACCAGACCCATTAAAGACAGCTCCTCTGGCACTACACTAGATTGGATCTTAGCAACTAATCCCAACTTAATCTCAAACAGCGGAATTATACCTGATCCCCTTAGTGACCACCTACCAGCCTATACCCTCCAGTGTGTCTCTTCTGTCCAAACACAACATCAGTACATTAAAACTTGTAATCTCACCAACTTCAATCCACAGATGCTTTCCGACTGTCTTAATGGGCCCCATTAAAGACTCTGCCTCTGGACACTGCAACTAATTACTTCAACAAAATCTTCCTAGACTTACTAAACAGCCTAGTCCCTCTTAGAACAAAAAGAATAAAAGCCAAAACTGTTCCCTGGCTATCTAAAGTAACCAGAAAACTAACGCACCTCAGAGACAAATGTTGGAAGCAATACCAAAAAAATAAGTTAACAAACTCTCTAATCAAATTAAAACAACTCTGCAACTCAGTGAAGAAACTAATAACTAAAGACCATACGTCTTATTATTCCAAACTCCAATCAGAGCATAATTCTAACCCCAAAAAGTTCTGGAATTGCATTTCCTACCTTCTAAACCCTGGTAGAAAAGACAATCCGTACCCTAACCCAAACTCCCCAGACCATGAAAGTGCATCTAATTTCCACACCTTTTTTGTTGACTGCATAGCCAAACTAACTGCAAACTTTTCCATCCTTTCTCCCTCTTATAGTCCCCCATCCACTGGTTTTCCATCTAGCACTCCACCTTTCAGTCTTAAACCTATCTCCACCAGCAGCATACAAAAACTCCTCCTTAAACTAAAGCCTTGCTCCTATGGTCTTGATAATCTGCCTTCATTCTTCCTTAAGATGGCTGCAGACAGCATTGCCCTGCCCATTTCCATTCTTATCAACAGGCCCATCCAAAAAGCCTATGTCCCCTCACTCTGGAAGAAAGCTTTTGTCACCCCTCTCCATAAAGGCAGCAATAACACAGACACTACTAACTTCTGTCCTATAGCTATGCTCTCACCTCTTTCTAAAATCCTTGAAAAGTGCATTCATCACCAACTCTTGCCATACCTAACACACAGTCATCTTCATACCCCAACACAGCATGGTTTCAGGCCTGGCCACAGCACTACCACTGCTCTTCTGTCCTTTCTTGACACCAGAATCAGTCTCCAGAGCCATGGACAAGGGTAAGGTGGTCCACACAGCCTATCTAGACCTTGCCAAGGCCGTTGACACCATCCCCCACTCTGGAATCATTGATAAACTTACTAAGTTGGGCATTAATCCCTATGTCACCCAATGGGTTGCTAAATGGCTTACTGATAGAACCCACACTGTAAAAGTAGCCAACTCCAAATCCAGCTCCAGACAAGTGACAAGTGGAGTACCTCAGGGTTCAGTCCTGGGGCCGCTCTTGTTTGGCATCTACTTCTCTGAAGTACAGGTCAACACTAAGGGACTCTGACTAACAAAGTTTGCAGATGACTGCAAACTGGGAGCCATTATTGAATCCCCAAATGATGTGGATACTCTACAAAAGGGCCTTACAGAAACAGATGCTTGGTGCCAGAGCCATGGGCTCAAGCTCAATGCCAAGAAATGTATTGTTATCCCTTTGGGAAAAACATGTATCCATGAATTACCATATAGGTGGCAGTACACTAAACACAGAAAGTGTGATAAGAGACTTAGGGACACAGGTGGACAGTGGTCTCACATTCGATAACCACATCGCCACAACAGTCAGGAAATCCTTCTATGTGGCACACCTCATCATGAAGGGCTTTTCATCCAGAAAAAGGAGGTCATTGTCCCACTGTACTCATCCCTCATTAGACCCATTATAGAATACAATGCCCCATTTGGTAATGCACCTCTCAAGACATCTGCAACAACTAGAAAGGCCTCAGAAATACCTCACTAAAAGAATCACAGGCCTAAAGCAGATGCCCTACGCTGACCGCCTTAAAAAACTCCAGCTATACTCTGTCGCATATCATCTACTCAGAGGCGATCTCTGCTTAACATACAAGGCCATGTCAAACCCAGAGCTGTTGGACATGCTACACTTAAAGAAATCCCAATCCCTCAGAGCTACACGCTCCAGGGATCTAAACCTTGTCATCACAATAAACAAAACATGCTGGAGGGATAGGTTCCTGACCCAGAGACTCTCCAGACTCTGGAATAGATTGCCCATACATGTCAAGCAGAGTGCCTCTTTGGACCTCTTCAAAAGGAACCTTGATGATTGGATGGGAGAAAGGAAATTCACCCCAGGGATCACGTCAGTCGCCCTGCTAGACAGGGGTCCAGGAAAGTAAATAATGTGGGAAGAAATAGCCAGGGAATTGTTATGGCTAGGCTTGTATAGGCCCTAGGGCTGATAGCCTAGTACCAACCTATGAACCTATGAACCATTAATCATGTTCGCAACTCTGGGAAAATCATATCCACCCTTTACTTATATCTCTCCAAAGCTTTTGACACTGTCTCATATCCTCTACTCTTATCTCAACTTTCCTCCCTTGGTTTCTATTCTTCCTCCATAGCCTGGTTTACAAGCTATCTCTGCAATAGACAACAAGCTGTTAAATGGAAAAAAATTCCAATTCATCCTTTCTCAACAATCCCTCCGGCATCCCCTAAGGCTCTATTCTCAGCCCCTTACTTTTCAATATTTTCATTAATAACTTTTGCAAGTGCATAGACAATGCTACACTGACCCAGTACACTGATGATTTCACAATCATCTGTACAGCAAACTCTCCCTCTGAACTCCTTCAAAAAACCCAAACAGCCTTCTCCAATACTGAAACTTGGATGCTAAACAAACATCTCGCTCTCAATGCTAACAAAACAAAAATCATGATATTCTCTCCTTTGAGAAATTTTACCATAGACAAAAGCTCCTTTAAAATAAAAAGCCACAATAACACTCTAATCAAAATTGTACCTCACGCCAAACTATTTGGAGTCACCACTGATGAACATTTAAAATTCAATGTCCACATCCAAAATAATATAAAAAACCCCACCAAAAACTAGGTCTGTTGTATAGACAAAATCGCTATCTAACTGCTTCTACCAGACGTACTCTACCCTCCTTCTACTTGCTCCCCTCTCTTATGTTTGGTGCCTCTCTACTTACTCATCTCCAGCTTAGCCTTAAAAACAAACTGGAAGCCTGTTATAACAAAGTCTGTAAATTTGCTACAGGGTCCAAATACTCCACTCATCACTGCCATTCCCTCCACTCCTTAAACTGGCTTGAACTTCCTAATTACCTGAAATTCATACAACTCACCACTGCTCACACACTCATATTCCAACCCTCCATCTGCCCCTCTCTTTCATCTATCTTAACCCCTTACCTCCCCAGTTGTACTCTTAGATCTGAAAAACGAAACCTACTTAAAATCTATAAACCCCAACACCCTCCTGGCCAATTACTTCTATCACACTCCTTAGCTAAACTATGGAATTCTCCCCCCTCTGCTGTACTCACAACTACTCTAATTTTAAATCTCTCTTTTATTCTTACCTTACATCAAATTGGAACTGTTCCCGCTCCTTTTCCATCTAAATTACACTGTCGTCACTTTCAAACCATCTTTCAATCTCATCTACTATCACCTCTAATCACTAACATTATTGTTAGAACATACACGAAACTTGTATAAACACTTAATGACTTGTACTTTTAATTATATTCTCTGTATTACTTTTGTCTTTATCTATATGTTAACATTTGTGTTTTTAAACATATACTCCCTGATTTTGTATTTTTGTATTTGCATTTGAAATTCTATATTTATGCTTTTGTATATTGTATATTCCATGCTGTACTTATGTTATATTCTGTTAACTGCCTTTGGAGCTTTTCTCCTTGGGCCTCCAATGAAAATGGCCTCTGCTTGGCCCAGTGGATTTCCCCAGTCATCAAATTGGAAATAAAGAAAGAAAGAAATATTACTTTTTTATGTATTTTTGATGGAAAATGCTTCCTCCAACACCATTATCATATACTACAGAAAGTTTAAAACCTTAGGCAGAGGAACTATTTTACATCAAACATATACATAATAAAAAATAATCTAGTACTTACTAAAATAAGTAAGTAAAACACAACAATTTTACACAGAGACCATTCTCTAAGTGCAATAATGCTCTCCATGGTGTGTGTTAATGTGTAATTTATGCCCTTGCAGGGCATCAGGCCTCATAATACCCCTGGGCAGGCATTAATTACACATTTAACCACACCCTGTTGGATATTTGCTTACTTAAAACCTTGAAACAATTACTTATACACTTTGTAAGTCTAACCTGGCTGACACACCCACTGGAGGTAGGGGGTTCTGAATTGCTGTTGTGTTTTCCTTCTCCCTACCTGTAATTATTCACAGTTGCACTCTATTAGCAACAAACACTGAGGGAGTGCCTGCCCTATGTTTACATCTGATACATGGATCCAAATATTTGGGATTCAGCAATTCTAATGAGTTCACACCTCATTTGCATCTTCACTGTACTCACAGCCCTGGATATACACTATAAAACAGGAACCATGTAGCCAGGGAACCTGAAAGTGAGGAGACTTGTTTATATAGCTAACATAGAAGAAGATATTACTTTGGGATTTATCTGCACAGAAGACTACTGATCTTGATAAGGTGCTCTTGCATTTTTCAGCTATAGACTGCATATGCTGAAATATCAGTAAGAAAAAAATCTGTTAATACATATATATATATATATATATATATATATATATATATATATATATATATATATATAGGTTTACTTAAATGCGAGCGGCACTTGGCGACAGTCGGATAGTCGAGCGATAAGGTCAGAAAGGATGTCGAAGACAAAATAATCAATCTAGGAACGGTTTTAACATGGGTCGAGGTAGGTGTTCAGTATTATTCCCTACTACAAACATCTTCCCTACCTCGACCCATGTTAAAACCGTTCCTAGATTGATTATTATGTCTTCGACATCCGTGTTTACGACCTTATACGTTCGACTATTCGACTGTCGCCCAAGTGCCGTTCGCATTTTCAATAGTAAACCATATATATATATATATATATATATATATATATATATATATATATAAACGACTGACAAACTCAATAACTGTTCAAACCAAAGGCCTGGAATAGCTGCAGATAAACGGACCAAGTATGACAAATGTACCTGACCAAATTTCCTTTCTTTGCGCTTGTATCCAAGTGAGAAAAACTTTGTATCCAAATACAGGCGACCCCGTATTACTTTGAAGTAAAAGTGTATTTATTAAGCGATACCAACTTCAATAACTTTGGTTAGTTAAAACAACACAAATAAAACGCTTTTCGTTTCCAAAAGTTTGAAAACTTTTTCAAATAGCTTATACTCAGCCCCTTTTCCTCTATTTATACTAATCATGACATCATCTCTCCTTAAAGGTACAAGGCAACTTAAGTACAATGTACATTTACAGTGTCAAAGTTGTTCATTATTATACAACATATCATCAAATAAAATCAAATAAAATAAGACCTTTTCTATCCATCTTTAAATCGTCTGACATAAAAAACTTTGCGAACAAATAAAAACTTTGCATTTAAATCTTAAAACTTAGTACAATGTGTGTCCTTATGAATTCCTGTCCTATTGTATTCAGGACATTGTGACGTTCATGGTACTTCTGTGGAGATTATTATATATATTTATCACCCTAAGCAAGTTACGTAAAACAGCTCTGTACGAGCTTCATTTTCATAATATAAAGACTACAACTCTGCAATAATAGAAATGTGCAAATCTATATTTATATTCTTCGTATCTGCCTCATCATAAGTTGGCTAGATACATCACATCTACGAATGCCAAAAATTGTAAAAAGTCAGAAACTATTAAGATAATATCTATAAAAACTCTCATCATGTAAGTAAGTGCAACAAGTGTTACCTGTAATATAGATAGTCAAACATAGTCGTGTAAAAAACTATACGCACGTGTGTACACCTACTTATTGATAGGGGACTTTCTACTTCAGTTAAGAGCAAGAACTGGCCAACAAAACATGTAGTCACTTTCTGACTTCATCGTGCAAATAACATTGTAACATTGTTCAGTAACAAGTGTAACATTGTAATAACATAAAATCTCAAAATCTCAAAACTATATATGAGAAATAGTACTAGTCTAAACTCAGACTTATTTACAAAAAGTAACATCTATGTGAGTGATGAAATTAGTGACTTCTGTCTAAGTTCTTTAATCTAAGAATACAGAGTATTGAGGACATTTCATTGATGAAATTCATTATAGATATTATCTTAAATAGTTTCTGACTTTTTACAGTTTTTGGCATTCGTAGATGTGATGTATCTAGCCAACTTATGATGAGGCAGATACGAAGAATATAAATATAGATTTGCACATTTCTATTATTGCAGGGTTGTAGTCTTTATAATATGAAAACGAAGCTTGTACAGAGCTGTTTTAAGTAACTTGCTTAGGGTGATAAATATATATAATAATCTCCACAGAAGTACCATGAATGCCACAATGTTCTGAATACAATAGGACAGGAATTCTTAAGGACTTTTAAATACATAAATTTAAATATATTTGGGTTGCTTCTTACATTAGCGTTCTAATAAGTATGTATTAGTATAAACATAAGTATGGTAGAGTGCACTTGTATTATGGAGCACACACATTGTACTAAGTTTTGAGATTTAAATGCAAAGCTTTTATTTGTTCGCAAAGTTTTTTATGTCAAACGATTTAAAGATGGATAGAAAAGGTCTTATTTTATTTGATTTTATTTGATGATATGTTGTATAATAATGAACAACTTTGACATTGTAAATGTACATTGTACTTAAGTTGCCCTGTACCTTTAAGGAGAGATGATGTCATAATTAGTATAAATAGCGGAAAAGGGGCGGAGTATAAGCTATTTGAAATAGTTTTCAAACTTTTGGAAACGAAAAACGATTTGTGTTGTTTTAACTAACTAAAGTTATTGAAGTTGATATCGCTTAATAAATACACTTTTACTTCAAAGTAATACTGGGTCGCCTGTATTTGGATACAAAGTTTTTCTCACTTGGATACAAACGCAAAGAAAGGAAATTTGGTCAGGTACATTTGTCATACTTGGTCCGTTTATCTGCAGCTATTCCAGGCCTTTGGTTTCAATATATATATATATATATATATATATATATATATATATATATATATATATGTATATATATATATATATATATATATATATATATATATATATATATATATATATACGTATATATATATATATACACTCATGAGCAAATGTTACTTTTACCTGTATGCATTTCTTAGAAGTGGAGTGATGGTATAGGCATGTTTGTCAGGCCCTTTTGCTTTCTCAGATGCACAGCCTTATTAACTGTCATCAAAAGTACTGATGTTACAACTGTTTTTCTCTGTAGATTCTTTTATTGGTCTTTCCATGAAATGTAAATGTCCTATAATATCAATGACACAGGGGTGTTAGCCTTCTCAAATGGCCCATACACAACTCTAGGGGAGTGTTGGCCACAGGTAGACATGAATGACAATTGCTTAAAATGGAATGTTCTGTGGTAAATGTGTACACATATTTCAGAGACAGTTTATTTGATAGCACCTTTAGCATTTTATTGATGGTTTGTTAGTAAAATGTATCATTTGTCTGTTGTTTTGGGGGTAGGGGAGACAAGCTGCATTTCTGTGCTGGCACAAACATGATTTGCTATTGTTACTCTCCTTGTTTTGGATCCAACCTTGCTTTGTGAGTGTAATATATTGCAGCCACACAATTTCTTTCTTTATATTTTAATATCTTGACTGTTTTATATTTCTCAAGTAGGTAACAGTGAAATACAACCTTTTATGTGTTATGTCAAGACATGACTTTTATTGATGTCATACTTATGTGTATTATTCTTCCTTTATGTTTTATGTCACCTAGGACTGTGGCACCCAGGTGTCCCAATCCCCACAAACTCCCCTTCAGTGACTCTGAAAATGAAGTAATTGTAGAAACATTTAGGCATCATGGTACCTTTCTGCTTAGAGGAGATTTGGGGATATGTCTGACATAATGCAAATTTGGCACCAGATAGTTGCTATTGTAAACACAGTAGGGTGGCCAGAGCAGGATATATGATCAGGTGTGCTATAGGGCCACTGTCTTGATTTCAATGGCTCAGAGGAGAGCAGGTGCAGTGGTCCGTGAACAGATGGGATTCAGGAATTGATGAAGGATCATAGAGGCTGATGCCTGTAACACCCCCAATATGTCCACTGTTGGTCTCTTAAAGGTTCCTGTTACTAAAATTCTAAGTGCCACACATACCTTTGCTTCCACTGGCATAGGTTGCCTTCAGTTTGCCCTGGGTCTGAGTTGAGATCAACAAAGGTTGCAGAGTTCTTGTAGTGTGTCTCTATCTACCCTATAGCGCTCTACAATTTTCACATCATGCAGATTGTGATAAGTTAAACATGGTCTGAAAACTCTTCTCCTTCTTGGCTGTGGTCTATTAGCAGCAGCAGCAGCATAGACTTCAGCCTGTTGCACATACACATGAATTAAAGAAACAGCAGCCCCTAACATTATTTCTGTGAAGACTCTTTTCTGTGGCTGTATTCCAATACGCTTTGGAATTCACAGGCAAAACCAGCACTGAGTCTACATGGTTGCTTTATAGCTTGTTGAATAGCTCCTCCATCTTGGTTTCGCTGATTAGCATACAATTCAGCTGCTTATACTGTAATTAGCATGCTACAGTGTTTACTATGGCTGCGTGGCTTTACACACCATATAGAGCCACTTACTGTATACAAAGCAGTGTTCTACCATGTGAGCATCATGGCACAATGGGCACATGGTGTTAGTGGTCCGTGTAGGGTTTACTGAATCTGTCCTTATGTTAATATGTTTTTGAATCCTAAAAGACACAAGTAGTAAGTAAAACACAAGCAGGCTGGTTCCAAAAACCCAACAAGTCTTTTAAATTCAATAATGTTATCCAGTTTTCAGAGTGTTTGCAGAAGCTGACAGTCTGAGGTCTCTGTTAGCAGTGGTATTTTTTTATATAAAACACAGTTAAGATTACCATTCAAGGACAGTATGCATCTAAGGTTATTAGCTAAAATATCTAAATACTTTTTCACAATTTTAGCTCAAAGTCGCATTATTGAATACTTATTGACAAGGATAAAGAGTTATTTTTTAATATATATTCCATATATACCATTGTGGATATTCTCTTGTAACTATATAAAATACAGCTTAAAACAATAGCTTCATTTCTCCATAATATTGAGGTTTCCTTCCTTTTCTCTTTAAAGGAAGAATTTTCTAAAATTATAGAATCTTTAAAATTAATTTTCTGAATAAACTTTTACTCATAGGTGAGTTTATTTTAGGAATGCAATATCTACACTGTTAACTTTAAGACATTTAATCAAGCTTTCTTGTTTATAACCATTCATCAGGAAATTTATGTTTAAAGACAATATCCCTGTATTTTATTGAAATTCCAAATTTAACATAATTCTAAGTTCTTGACTCTTAAAAGCTTTATATGCAAGAATTATTTTATATCCATAATATCTATAATGTAGCAACAATAAATTCAATGTCTTACGTCTGTCAATGTAATCAAAATTGGATAAACTTAGAATTTTTCAGTAATTTTCTCTATATTCTCTCTGGTCTTCTTAAGTTCCTTCTTGAGTATATAAAAATAACTATTATATTCCAAAATGGCCTTTTAAAATGCCCTTACTATGGCTAGTTTCCAAAAAAGCCATAACCAGGAAATGGAAATCTCCAAAACTATAAAAGATATTCTGAAATTGATGGATAATTTGAAAGAACAGGAGCTAATATTAATTAAACAGAAGAAGGACAAGTATCCTAGACTTAAATGTTAGTTATGGGAAGCATATTACAGGGACTGGGTGCAAGTGGGAGCACTGGAGATTTAAGTTATAATTCACTAGAGAGCTACATTATTAATGTAGTTTACTAATGGACTTGTTATGTCTTCCTTATATTATTATACCATGTTTTTTAGGTTTTTGGAAATTTTAATATATGTTATGCACGTCTCTTTTTTGTATTCTTTGGTTCTGAATTGAGTCCATTGTAACTAAGTAAATGGTAATCATATTAATTACCATATAAATATAACAACATCTGCCAGAGGATTATTCAAGGGCTGTATTGCACTGATGAGCATGTAATTTAGCTAAATTTCAATAAAGCTGCACTTATATAGTTTAAAAAATGGTCTTATAAACGTTTTATATACATTTACCATAGCATTCCTATTTATACTAGACAACATTTTTAATAACATACCTACTTGTACTAATGACTTGTTTATAACAATATCTACATTTTTGTAAAAATAAAAATCACTAAAATTATTATAACTAAATTCTTATACTAATAAACCTCAGCCAGGTTAAACAATATTCCGTTTTACTGTTAGTTTATCAAAACACATCACCTTACTCTCACAAGCACTAAAGGAAATTGCAATATCAGATGTCCATGTACTGATGTTTCCTAAATATTGATCACTTTCCTCATAGTCATTTTACTTGATATGACAAAACCTGTTTTACAGTCATCCGCATATTTATTTAAATTAGATAACTTATGCAGTAGTACTGTAGTGAAAACCAAATTGAACAGTAAAGGACCAAGCACAGAGCCCTGAGGAACACTTATGTAAACGTTTTGAATGCAGAGGTATACCCCTTTAGTACTATTCACTGATTTCTATCTATGAGACAATTTATTATCCATTTGATAATAATGAATTATATTGCAAAGTGCATAATACATTGCAAATAGAGGAATGAGTTAACAAATCAAGAATGCTTTTGTCAAACTAAAAACGATAGTACCAAAAGAAAATCCTATATCTATGGCAACTGTAACTTGTTTGTAGAAATCTATCAGTTTGGTTAGCACATACCTGCTCTGTTTAAATCCATGCTGATATAGATCTAATCTCTGGGCATTTGTTTCCATTTCGTATCAAATCAATAGCACATCTCTCAAAACATTCACAAATAATAGATGTCAGTCTCACTGGTCTATAATTATTAATAGCTAATGCTATACATTTCTTTAATGTTGGAGTAGTATACAATATTTTCCATAAATATGGTACAACTGGATTAATTAACAATTTGTTGAAAATATTTAACAATATAGGTAAAAAGAACTTTCTATTTTTTTAATCATAATGGTTGGAATACAATCTGGACCCATTGATGTATTATTTCTAATCGTCGTAAGAGATTTGTAAATCATTGTCTTTGTTATTACTGATCTATTTCATGCAAATTATTTTTTTTATCAAATCTCCAAGATTTTCCATATTGTTACTAGTGCTGCTAAACTGATTACTAAATATTTCACTTATCATTTATCATATATATTGGGTATAACCTTCACTACTGAATTATATTACTGAAATAGGGTTTCTACACCTTCTAATGAATTAATACAGCAGTAATATACTTTGTTGTGCTTTATAGTGCACAACTTGGTTTCATATTGTGCCTTTTCAATTTTCAGAAGGTTTTGTAATTTCTTTGAAACTCTATTCAATTTTGATTTATTATGAGGCGCTGGAAACCTTCTGTATCACTAACTACATTTTTTGCCTTCTTACATAGGTTTACTATTTTTCTACTCCACAATTTAGATAGTTTTTGATAAAAGAATTTACTTTGACATCATTCAGTGATAGCAACCATCCCATCATTTATCATCTGTCTCAGTACACTGTACCCAAAATCATTATTTTTGTTTATATTTAAAATATCCCAATCAAACTTAGAAATTTATTTTTTAATATTTTCATAATTCAGAAATCCAAAATTAAATATTTTAACATTGCAAAGAGATTGTATATGATTACACAATGAAACACTATAGATTATGATCTGACTTACCCAAAGGTGGTCTGATCTCTAAATTAGGTATAATCTCAAGAATATTTGAAGGAACAAGATCCAGAATGTTTTTACCTCTGGTGTTTTCCTTCACTATTTAGTTAATTTATGGAACCTTAATATTTCTAAAACATACCTAGCTTGTGAAATCAATGTACTATGTTCAGCCCAATTTGTATACAGATAATTAAAGTCTCCCATTAATATCACTTCCTTATGATCAAGGTACTTGTCTAAAAGAGACAAGAATTATGGAAATTCTTATCCATATCTAGTCTACAATAAAATATAACAAATCTGATTGTATCAGAATTAGAAAAAATATCTACTTCAACTATTTTCCTAATTTCATCTGAGAGTATCATTGATGATGGAAAATGATGGAATGGAATTATGAACCATGAACATAACAGTACCAACTCTAGATTTATCTCTTCTACATGTATAATATTTATAATTTGAGAAACAGATATCCAGTGATGACCATACCTCTGAAATAGCTACAATGCTAAAACTTTCTTTGGATGATAATAAATTTACTTTATCATGTTTATTATCCAAACTATATGCACTGCAAAAATAAACATCTCAGAGTATAATCAAGTAATTTTCTTCTTTGTGTAGTATATCTGGATACCCTAAAAAGGAATAATTTGATCTATATTTTTTCCTTATATAAACCCTGAACCATAAAATCTTAAGTGGATTTTGTCATGACTGAATAATTTCTCATCATAAATAAAATCTTCCCAAAAGCATCAAAATACCAATTTTATACACCAAACCCAATTGTCTCAGCCAGGTATTAAATAGATGTGCTTTAGTATAACAAAAAATTGATCATCTTTGTATAGGAATAATTTCAATAAATGTCACTAAAATATTTTATCTTTCCAAATTTTCAACAATCCATAAAACTATATGTTTAATTTCATTCACTGGAGTAGTCTTTAAGTACTTAGTACCAACATACAGTACTATATATTTATATCCAACAATTTGCTTTAATAATCTTTGCAATAAATTTAGAACTTCAATTAATTAAAAATGATAAAAAGTAGACAGTTATTTTAAATGGATTTAAATCAGACAGTTTGCTGGTAATCTGTTTTAATACTGAATCCACTAATATCAGGATATCTTCCTTATTCAAATCTCTATTTTCATTTAATAGCACAGACCTATTTATTTTACAAGCCCTGTCTGATGTTCTTCTTTTAAACTTACTGTTTTGTAATGTACTATTATTTACTGATTTATCTGTATCACTAACAGGAAAAAAATCCATGTTTGTTTATAAAAATCCATCTGTAGAGGCTGTTGAAAAGTTTCTTGCACCTTTTCTTCTTCAGTTTGTTTGTCCTGTGGTTTAATTGTTTGATTTCTTAAAAGTCAACTCGTCATACTGTCAGAGGACTTGGATAAATTGCTGCCCATAAATTTAGTCATTATCACATATATCATTTATAGATCCAATCGTATTTCTTGTCCTCTCCCCTTTATTTATTAGTTTTTTTTTGTTTTTACTTTTTTTCTTTTACCTAGGTGTATGTCACTTGAAACATCACTTTTATAACTATTATCCTTTCTGGGAGTAAAGTATCTTAAGGGCTCTTCAGAGTAATATGCAAACATTGCTAGAGTGTATATTTCAAGAAGAGCTACATAACAATAACACAGTGTATTTGCTAAGGTTTACTGACCTGGAAGACTTAACCGGGAATACAAATGTTACCTGCAAAGAAGATGATAATAATACCACTGGAAGCCTAGGGAAGTCCTGAGTATTGCAGAACATGAGGCTTTATTATCAGAGGTGATGGAAATAGAAGAGTATATATGTAAGGAGAGGAAAAACAGGACATGCCTTAAGAAATGAAAGGCATGACTTTTCTGTATATGTGTGTTTGTGCATGTCTGTGTGTGTGTGTGTGTGTGTGTGTGTGTGTGTGTGTGTGTGTGTGTGTGTGTGTGTGTGAGAGAGAGAGAGAGAGAGAGAGAGAGTGTGTGTGTGTGTGTGTGTGTGTGTGTGTGTGTGTGTGTGTGTGTGTGTGTGTGTGTGTGTGTGTGTGTGTGTGTGTGTGTGTACACACACACACACACACACACACACACACACACACACACACACACACACACACACATTATGTGGATAGTCAGAGAAAGGTCAAAGAAAAATGGGCATGAAGAGATGAACCTTGAGGGGAAATCTGTGGAATGAAACGCTGAAATTCTACCAAGACCCCCTCTATAAACAGAAATGTTGAAGGTAACAGGGCTTAAGGAAGTATGTTTTGTTGTGAGCAATGAAAGGTAATTTAGAAAGTGGGATAAAGAAAGGTGGTATTTTTGTTTAGTTTCTTCATCAATGTGTTGTTAATATTAACAACTGGCATTAAATGCAGTACCAATGAAGCTGAACATTTAATAACATAAGTATGATTACTGCAAATATGTTTACATAGATGTAACTGATGTACAAACTAGGTTTATCATTTAGAAAAGTAAAATAAAACATCTCACGTTTTAGTCTCTGAATGCAGAAGGGCCATAGGAACAGGTATATTACTCTCACAACTTGAATATGGTATCCCCGCCATAGCATCTGCATCTCCAAAAATATCAGTCCTCCTTACAAATAACTGCTAATTCTACCTGCCATTTTATTACAGATTACTACTAACAGAATCATTTCCCTTCTTTGCCAGTACATTTGCCACAAAGATTGAAAGATGGCAGATAGCCTCTATTCCATTCATACCTTTCTTACCCTACTATTCTGATACCATTTACAAGACTTCATATAAGTGACCAAAGCCTGGAATCTATTCCCTTTGCCATTAAAATTCATAATATGCACTCTGAATTCAGATCAGGTCTTAAACAGCATCTTACCAAATCTGTAAATTTTTAATGTAGCTTTAAGATTCACTTATACTTTATTCTCAGACAGGCCAAGTTATCACCAACCATGTACCTTAATTTACTTTTACCTACATTCCTGCTTTAATTCGCTCATTCTAGCCAGCTACCTCTGATACTGCTTTCATTTACTCTTACCCTTCTGTATTACTAACTGCACTTTTTACCTTCTTACATAGGTTTACTATTTTTCTACTCCACCATTTAGGTAGTTTTCGATAAAAAATTACTTTGACATCATTCAGTGCAATATATATTGCAAATCAAAACATCTGATGATAAAACTTATTGTTTACTTATTCTCATATGTTTTTGTTCCTTTTTCTATGTATTTTTTTTTCAGCTGCGTATGTGAATTTTGCCTATGCCTTTTACTTCTGTAATGCACTGTTGTTCTTCTGCAGCCTGGGCTGGGACTGAAAAAAGGTCTATTACGATCATTATTCTACCATAGTGAACAAATTCAAATAATTACATTTATTGTTCTTAATACACACAACTGATAGTAATCCTTACATTGTTGTTTTATTACATTATTGCTGTGTATTAAAAAGCAAATTCCTCCAAATACCAGGTTTAAGGACTTGTAGGAATGGATGATTTCTGCTCATATAGGTATGATTTTATTCATGTTTATCCCATTCCCACTTCCCTTTAAGTTATGTTTCTGACACTGTGGTTTTATAGCTGAAGCCTGTAGGAAGACCTATCACTGTAACTACTGCAAATAGATTTTGGCATCTTGTACAGGAATGGTTTTGCTCTTCATTCAGGCAAGAGGATTATTTTTTTTTATTCATCAGAAACTGTAATCTTAAAACAGTTTCCTGAAACATACATGAATATTTTAATCATGTTAATAAAGCAAAGCTATATAACTATCCAAAACAACTCTAATACTAGTGTGTTAGAGGAAATCATTTTGTTCTTCCTCAGAGCATATTAAGCTGGGAAGATATGGGTTTAGTGTACAAAGTTATTTCACTTATGAATCTTGTAGTAAATGGGGTGCTGGTATTCTAGGGAATTTACTGCAGCTTAAAGGAAATATGCCAATGACTAACTTGTTTTGTGACAATAACATATTTATTTTTGTTTTAATCTATGTATAAACATGATTTTCTGTGTAAAATGTGCATACAACATATAATTCAAAATTACACAGTGTATGACTCACCACTACATAAGATAATTTATACCACCAGTTGTTTTATTTGCTGTACATTTGCCCAATTCAACAGCTTATAATGGACAAGTCATCTGACAACAACTTGCTATCGCAGTTTTTTCATGAAACATTGGCATGATGAGTATTTATTCTCAAGCATATAGACACAAACATACATGCATTCACATTCACAACAATGCTACATATGCGATCCTCACAATAGATACGTTATACTTCCTATACGTATTAATTCCTAAGATGAACTTGGCAAATACTTGCCAGTAGCAACAGCAGTCTCAAACCTAGAAGAGTATAAAAGAGAGAAATATAAAAAAAAAATACAAAAAAATGAAATCCACTTCTATACCATTCAGATTGTTGTCATCTAACCCCTGCTTTTCATGCATGGAGATCATCAAAGTTCCTCTGTCACAGGTCATTATAAAAATGGGTCTATATTACCGTGTCAAAAGACATGTTCGCTGAACACATCTTAACTGACACAGTAATATCGACTTGTCTAAAACCCAAATGACTGAATAAGTGAATTTTTTTCCCAGGGGAAGAAAATTGCTCAGCCATCATCGTGGATTTGCCCTTTTCCCCACTGTAGTTCGATCTCGGAGTTGGTATATTTAGTTAGAGAGTGTGGGGGGGGTGTTGAGGTGTGTGGGGGTGAAGCCCCCCACATTGTAGGGTTTGAAAGTGTGTTTTCTTTCCTGTATGGCTGAGCGATTTTTTTTCCCCTGGGAAAATATTCGGTGACTCGGCCGTTTGGGTTTTAGACAAGTCGATATTACTGTGTTGATTAAGATGTGTTCTGCGAACATGTCTTTCGACATGGTAATATAGACCCATAAAAATACCTACACTGTTACCTCTTTCCGGTGATGCCAGTGGCTGAGGACAACCCCTTAGCAGGTCATACCAGCCACCCAATTTTTTAATGCTTCGTAACAGGAGACCAGTATGTGCTTCCCAAAATGGCCATGAAAGACAAAGTATTTTCTAGTTCTCCTTTATGCACCATACAGCACTCTCTGGCAGGCACTAGCAGAAGATGCCAAACTCCCAAATATCCTCTAAAACTTGAATCACTTTTAGGAGGAATAAAATTGTAGCCTGTGAATCTCACAGTGTGATCCTGAATAGCAACCTATGAAGTAACACATTGTGTGAACCCATACAAGTCTCCAGCATGAGCTGTCAGAGGATGAGCCCAGGCAGTAGGCTATGCCTTTTGTCGCAGCTGCATGGTAACAAAACAATATGATGTAAACACATTGATGCCTCTTGGCCTAATTTTTCTAAATGCTGCACCACCATTTTGTAGGCTAATTTGCACAAATTTGAGATGGTACCTTGCATATTTTCAAAGCAGTAGTCTGAGGAGGCAAAAGTTTACTGAAAGCATATGGTGCACTTTTTTGTCTACTTTCCGAAGGATGTGTGCCTTTCCACTGGAATTCACATTAAAAATGCTACTAACAGGAATATATGTGCTTGCAGGTGCATCATGTTTTTAGATGATACTGACAATAAAATAGCCCACACTATCAGGGCAACATATCCCTGAATATGATTTTCATTGTTATGGTAATTGTATGGCCTGTCTAATGTATAAGTTGCCCTATGGTGGTAAGTACATTAGTCATATGCCTACACGTGTCTCCCTCCTCCAATGTATTATGGTAGGGGTATATCACTGGTACGCAAGGATGACTGCCTTAACCTATACATACCTGCTGCTATATAAACCTGCTGTATGTATTCCCATATCTATCCCTACATCTATTGCATGGCATGCCCCCCCAGCTGTGCCTGTGATTATAGTGTAGTATTAGTAGGTTACCACTTTTATCTGTAACAATCATTCCACAAATTCCTACAGCATACAATCTGTAGCTCTTTGTCATGTGTTCATAGGTCTAGCATACAAGCTGTAGCTCTGTGTCATGTGTTCAAGGTCTAGCATACAATCTGTAACTCTCTGTCATACGTCCATAGGTCTAGCATACAATGTGTAGCTCTATATCATGTGTTTACAGGTCTAACGTACAATCTGTAGCTCTGTGTCATGTGTTCACAGGTCTGGCATACAGTCTGTAATTCTGTGTTGTGTGTTCGTAGGTCTCTCTCTGCAGATCCAGAAGAGGAAGTGGATGGCACAGGTTATACAGGTTCAGCCCTGCTGAAAATTATGTCATGCAAATAGACGTTAGGACACGTGGATGACAATCACTGGGAAGAGGGGTTACTGACCAGCTTTTACACGAATATGTGTGGCAACCAGTGGTCCATAACATAATGACATGGTAGTGCACAGTCACACATTACGGCAGTGTTGTAATCATGTTACTGACATAGTGTACCATGCCAAGGTAAAAGCATGTCCTGTAGCAGATGAAAAGTCGGCCACTGGGGGGCACCTGGGAGCAGCCAAGTGACAGAATTAGAGGAGTTCTGGTGTCCATGCAGGGTCGCAATAATTCTGGGATTATCCTCGGAGGTATGAACACCAACATCAGCATGAACCAACTGCCACATTGCTTCATGGGATGATGAAGCAGGCTAGTACCTCTTACATCAGTTTTCTGTTTAGTGATACTGAATATAGACACTATAGGCTGATTACAGCAATTGTTGGCTATGCATTGTTTTAGGTACATCAGGTATTTAGCATGTCAGGGTGGCAGCAGAGGTTGCCTGGAATTATTTGGATCACGGATTCAATCCAACTACAGAGTTGTGGTCAGCATGTGTTGAGAGAAATTAACATTTTTTATTGCAATGATATTCGTGCAGGGTTAAATTTATTTTTTTCTTTTTTTAATGCTGGTTATATTGTAAATGTATACATTGTAATCTGGGTGTACCGTTTGTTTTTTTTTTTTAATTTGTATTATCAATAAACCCTAGTTTTTCAGTTCAGTTCTCAGTTGGAGTATCTTCTGTGTGGAATCGACATGCCTTCCTTTTATCCACGTGGGACTTTAATAAGTGCTCTAATTTCCTCCTAAATCGCAATGACATGGCACAGAAGAATTGTTTAATAGTGTAAACTGCATATATCAGTGTGTGTGTATGTGTGTGTGTGTGTGTGTGTGTGTGTGTGTGTGTGTGTTTTTGATATCGGTTGCGCAAGATGAATGTCTATGCCCTGCACCCCTTAAGTGCTGCCATAAACCCCATCTTTTCCACCCCAATCCTGCATTGGATTAAGTGTTTACTTCAAAAGTTTGTATAATCACTGAAACCAAAGAACAGAAACTAAAAGCAAATCAATTAAATGGTAAAGGGACATTTTGAACTCAAAGCACCAATAACAGTGGAGAGATTTTTAGAATGCTTTTTATTGAAACTGGATTTGTGGCTCTGTTCCTCTGTGGTTCTGTCATGTTCTCATGAGACAGCGGAAAAAACACAGAGCTTCCCGTTAGTGAGGGACATGCCCACAAAGATGTGACAAAACCACATAGGGACAGAGAGGGATGTACTGTAAAAACAAAACAAAACAATATATCACACTTCCATGGAAACTGGTGGATGAAACAGTACTGGATGGAATTTGTTTTACTGCATACTAAAGAACAGTACTGTTCCTAATCAACACCATGCATCTAGTATTTTGCAAAACACAATTCAGATGTAGCCTGGAATTAATGTTCTAACTCTTGGATGATTGAGCACAGTGGCTGCTCTTAATAATGAAAGGCTACTAAAACTACGACAACAATGCATTTCAATTAATACATTTTGATAAAAGGTACATTTAACCTTAACAATTAAAACAAACAGCAGAATTGTACTATGAAACAATACAATATATCATATTACAAAAAATGCAATTTAAACGACCTAATCTATACATAATAATACCACCTTTCAGGCACTTGCTTCCCACTTAATAAACAACTCACAGACCTCTTTTGTAGTGCATGCTGAAACAATTTCTCTTCAGATTACTTAAAATAAAATAAATGCAGCAAAAATAAGTGATTCTTACCCATACAACTAAAAACTCTTCACTTTAGAAATGGTTACCACTTCACCAAGATGCTATCAAATACTTTCTGCCCAATGATTAATCTCTCTCTCTTTATCTCCCAACCACTTTCATGCAAACACCATTGTTTTGGTGAATCAGAATGTTTTTCCAAGGTTCTGTAACAGTCATACCTATGTATAATATAGCATGATTTACAACTCCAGCATTAACCACAAACTACATGTGTTTTGTTTCAAAGCATTGTCCTTCTGTTTGCTAATTGACTTCCAATACACAGAATACATGTTCTCAAGACTAGGATGATTTCCTTGTCAGTTAAAATGTTAGAACTTAGAAGACAGTGTGCAACTACCATACAGCTTTCTTAACTTTAAATGTAATGTGTAAAGTACATAGCTGTTAAACAGACAGGGACAAATCTAGAAATAATTGGGACACTTTAAATTATTAGCAATATTAACACGAAATGTTGACAGAATAACAGAATGTGAATATACATTTTTAGAAGTAAAAGAAGTCTATACATCTAATTATTGTCATTATTTATTAATGTTAATTCACCACCTTATCTCCAAAAGTCAACAGTTTTAGAAGGGGCAGAGAGAAGATCTGAGTCAAAATCAGGGACAAGAGATGGTACATTTAGGTTAATATAAAACCATCAACGTTGGGTATCAAGAATAAAATGTTACATAAATTATACTCTAAAACTCAACCCCACATTTTGATTTGTGCTTAGGGTCTGTCAGTTACAAATACACCCTCCTTTTTTATTATTATACTTAGAATGCTGTTTTATAACACTTTTTATTATTATTAGAATGCTTTTATCAAAAATGGCTTTGTGGCTCTGTCCTTCTATAGTTCTGTCACGCTCTCACAAGATAGCGGAAAAAATGTTGAACTTCTTGTCAGCAAGGGATGCACCCACAAAGACTTGACAGAACTACAGAGGGACAGAGCAGGATGCACTATAGTACGAGTGGCTTTCAAAACACACATACACACACACACACACACACACACACACACACACACACACACACACACACACACACACACTCAAAAACACAACAAGACTTCTTCTAATCAGGGACCCTTTTAAAATATTATTTACTTGAGAAAATGTCACAGTTAAGTTAATGTGTATTAATATACATTTTCTAAAATAAAAAGAAACCCCTCTGTGGTTCTGTCATGTTCCACACTAGACAGTGGAAAAAATGATGACAAGTGTTTTTTCCACTGTCTAGCTAATTGCCTTCTTACTATGTTTATTGAGGAGCATGACAGAACCACAGAGGGACACATATTTTACTTAAAAGTTAAAAAGGAATAAAATAAAAATATAAAAAAGAAGTCCAAAAAAGTAGAATGATGAGATGTCACCAGGCTCTTAGCATAAAATGAACAATCTTTTATTACATCCAAGGTTACCAAGTACCATCCCTCTACATCAAATGTAGCCTGTGTAAACTCATAAAGATCAATTAGAAATTGTCGAGAGTCACTCAGGATATGTGATTTGGTATTGACAACTAGTCTAAAGTGGTGGGTTTACGGGATCCTTGTGTAACTTGGGCAGGGCCTGTATGAAGGGAATCAAGGGACGTTGCACAAAAAGAAATAATCAAACAAACTTCTATCAGCCCAGATGACATCATACAACTCACCTTGTCTTTAATACGAATTACCTTGTTGTTAACATCAGTGTAATTTTACTATAAAAAGAATTGTCAGACAACATAACATTCATTTTGTCAGTATACCATGAAGAATCTAGAATCACAATAGGGCCCCCCTTATCAGCAGGGTGTATGACAATGCTTTGGTCACATTAAATGTTCAAGCACTTTTTTCAGTCATATTAAAAACGTGTTTCCCTTTATTTGCAGAATCATAGCCCTTATAAATTTCATCTAAACATATTTTTTCAAATGCCTCAATAGGGGGATGTAAAACAGGTGTGCAAATGCTTGGCTTCCTAAAAACATATTCACTAGATGCAACTACATTGTCTTTATACATATACTTTAACATTAAATTTCTAGTGAAAGTTTTTACGTCAAACATCATCTAGTAATATCAATACTCTGGGAGGGCACAAAGACTCTTCTGTAACAATAATAATTTTTCAGTACTTTACTAGACAAGTTATAAATCAAGTCTTTTTCCAGTACCTCTTTATGCTTGGTGTTTCTACAGAGTCCTGATTCAACTTGCGTTTTTGCCTTGTCCAGCTCTGAGACTTCGGACGTCTCTCTGCAGTTTTCTGGTGTATAGGTAAAGGAAAATTCAAACTATTGGCCTTATGTTGTTCACAAACAGCTTGAACAGCTTTATTCAGGTCATTGTGCATCTCAGCAGCTACAACAAAAGTTTTCTTCTTACTCCAATGTCTAAACCATTCACAGATACACTGGAAATGCTAATGACATCACCAGCAGCATTGGTAGGAGCACGGTTACTCAGTATATCACAGAAAGAAGTGGATGCTGAATTAGCTGACATCTGCTGAACATAATTAGTATGGTTAACATTCACAGCTAACTTTTCCACAGTTTTCTCAACAGCATTAACCCCTGCTGTCCTTGGCCAAGAAAACACATGTCCTTTCAAAAAATAATTTTTGCCTCTAGTTAGTTTCTTGATTTTAGTGCGCAAACGTTTCTGTTCATAAAGACTGGCTACATCCAAAACAGTGCTAGCCAATCTATCAACCAGTTCAACAGAAAACTGCTCATGTAACTCAGATACACACTTTTCAGTCAGCAAAATTTAGTCTAGTTCTTCCTTCAAAGCACAGTCAAGGAGTAATTTAATATATTTGAAACTCAATCCCAGACTGAGTTTCTGCTACTCACCTGATAAAGTGGGATATGCAGTTCCTTGGGCTGGCATCTTCAAGACACGTAAACCCCTAGGAACAACACTGAATTTAAGACACATTTCCAGATGACAGAAGTTTGTTTGATTATTTTTTTGTGCAACATCCCTTGATTCCCTTCATACAGGGCCTGCCCAAGTTACACAAGGATCCTGCAAATCCACTGCTTAGACCTATAGTCTCTGGTAGAAAATGGAGTATAGAGTCTATGTCCATCTTTCTAGAAAAACATTTTAGACCCCTTGTCAATACCAAATCACATATCCTGAGTGACTATTGACAATTTATTTGATCTTTATGAGTTTACACATGCGACATTTGATGTAGAGGGATGGTACTTGGTAGCCCTGGATGTAAGTTTCCTCGTTACAGTTATACCAAATATGTTAGGTATTGAATGGATGGTAAAATATCTGATGGAACAACATGCATTTAGTGATAGTAAGGTTGAATTACTTTGTTATTTACTTGAGTTGGTTTTATATAACAATGTATTTTTTTGATGGTAATTATTTTTTGCAAACAGATGGCGTAGCGATGGGCACATCATGTGTCAACAGCTATGCCAATCTCATTATGCTCATCTGGGAACTTAAGCACATATTGGTTGATGCATACGTACAACACATTTGATTTTACAGACGTTTTGTGGATGATTTATTTTTGATTTGGAAGGGTATACACGATGTTTTGGTTAATTTTATAGAAGAGATTAATACTAGTACTACGTTTCTGAGATTTACAGCTGAGTATTCCAAGGTAGAAATTAGTTACTTAGATGTACTTATCAGAGTTTCAAGCAGTGGACAGATGGACAGTTCACTATCCAGGAAACCTTGTTACAGAAACAGCTTTTTACATTGAACAAGCATGCATCCTAAATATGTATTTGATAACATAGTACAAGGGCAAGGACTTAAGAGTCTCAAGGGTGAATGTCAGTGATGGCAATTTTATGGCTGAAATGAAAGACCTGGAGAATATGTTTGTTGATAGGGGCTACAAGAGGTGTAATGTACAACAAATATTGAATAAAGTCTCTGATGTTAGAGAAGGTAGAGGCAGGCCCTTCTTTTCTCCAAATCCACCTTGTGTTCACCCCAAGAGACTGAGTAATGGTAAATGCAGGGTACCGGTGACTTATTCTTATACTACGGGATATGTCTTGGATATTATAAGGAAGCATTGGCCCATTATAACAATGAATAATTATCTTAAACAGATAGTGGGTGAACAACCTAACTTTATCTTTAAGAAGAAATGATCTTTTAAAACAGATGCTTTGTTATCCAAAACAGTTTATTGATGGCAAAACTACTAGGAATAAAATGGGTTCCACTTATAAAGGAACTAGACCATGTCATACTTGTAAGTGCTGCAGTTATATTGACACCACTGGTATGTTTATACATCCAGATCAGGGTAAAAAGTATGTGTTTGATGTTCAAACTACTTGTACTTCTTCTCGTGTGGTTTATTTAGCATGCTGCACTGCCTGCACAAAGTTTTATGTAGGCAAAACTGATAGACAGTTGAAGGAACATACAGTAGAACACTTGAGACATATAAATAATGGTAGTGAGTGCAGTGCTCTTTCTAAACATGTGAAGCTCACCTCACACACCTTGTTTTAAGTTTAACGTTATAGCACAGGTAGCAGCTGCTAATAGGCTGGGTGATGTTAGGAATCCTATTGAAAGCCTAGAGAGCAAGTGGATAGCTAGGTTAAGGCTGATTATGGTTCAGGACTAAATGATAAAGTCCCCCTTATACCTATGTTACAGACACGCTCACTTGTTAGATGAGCTTTACATATACTTAAGTTCATTTCTTATTTTTAAATTTTTATCACATTTATTGTTTGTATTCTTTTATTACATAATTGCTTAATTGGTTGATTTGTTAGTTGATTTTCTGTATAAATTGCTATGTGTGTGACTGCATTTTTTATACTGACATCTGAAGAAGCAGCAAGAGCTATGAAAGTGCTTATGTTGTTTTAAAATAAAACATTGTTCATTTTATGCTGAGAGCCTGGTGTCATCTCATCATTCTACTTTTTTGGAGTGCTTTACTCTGGTTTATTTGTTTGGTGAGACATTTACACAGCACAGGTTGGTCGTTTTTTCGTGTTAAAAATATAAAAAAGATTTTTTAATAAAGAATGCTTTTTTCAGTCGCTCTGAAAAGTAAAAAATAAGGAAGAGTGAAAACTTTGCAAAAGAAACACAGACAAGCTGATTTCAGAAAAGCATTCAAGGTTGGTTTTGCTGATGCCTCCTACTTCTTCTGATACCTCAATAACATAATTCATTTTATCACTGTAACTAAAGGGCAAATGAGACCACAACACAGTATGCTGTGGAGATGAAAGACTATGCCATGCACAATGAATATGATGCAGATTTGGATGAAACACTTAAAAGACAGATTTGTTAATAGTATCTGTTGTGACAATTTCCATACACCGAAGAAGAATATTTCATCTGATGAAAGGGAATTCATAGAATATGTTAAAGTTCATAATATTCGTATTATGCACCCAGATAAAGGTGGTGGTGCTGTATTTATGGACGAGTCAGAGTATGATACCAGGATGTACAAGATGTTATTGACTCCTAATTATACTAAGGTATCATTAAAGAATTTAACCAAGCATACCAACGCATCAAAACATTCCTGATGGATTTGTTTATTGATGCATCTATTTCTATTGATACGTATCATTATTTAACAATGCAAGCTCCATTAACACCTGTTATCTTCGGAGTTCCTAAACTACATAAAAATATTTATGACCCCCCTTTGCATCCTATTATAGATGGTCGCAAATCTATAACATATGCTTGTGCCAAATGGGTAGATTTTAGGCTGAAAGAGGCTTTAAAATCGGAAGTCCAAATCTGCCATGATTCTTGGCATGTCTTGCAACATCTTAATACAATATCTTTTGATGTATCTTATAGCTTCCTTACTGTTGATATAAGGGATCTTTATACTGTAATCCTTCAAGATCTAGGTCTGGACTGGGTTAGAGAATTTTTGCTCTTGAAACAACTCCCAGATAATGACATTAACCTGATTTTATCCCTTTTGGACATAGTATTAAGTAATAACTTTTTCATGTTCAAAGGTGAATTATTTCTACAGAAATCAGGTGTTGCCATGGGCTCTCCATGCTGAGGTAGCTTTGTTAATACAGTCATGGCATTCTGGGAGCGAACTTATTTATTTCCCCATTCCACCTTTAAAAACATGGTCGTCTGGTATACTCGTTACCAGGACGACATGTTTTTTATTTTGAAAGGTAATGCTGCAGATGCTCAAGTTTTAGTGGAAACCATGGTCTCTTTTACGTCTTTTCTGGAATTTACATTTCAATTTGATGAAGACAAAATTAATTTTTTAGACATCTATTTAAGCAAAGATGTGGCCAATAATAGATTTAAGACGACCATTTATAGGAAACCTTTTTATAGTAATTCATTTTTACATTTTACAAGCAATCATCCTTACTTTCAAAAAAGAGGGGTTGTAAAAGGTCAACTGGTTAGAGCTTCGAGGATGACTTCTAGTGATGATGACTTCTCCATTGAATGTAATCTTTCAAGAAACATGTTCTTTAATCGTGGCTACCCTTTATTATTAATTAACACCTTGACTAAAGAAGTTAAGTCCAAGAGGGATCTTTAGGTCCTATTTTGACAAGAGGTTACGTTTGTGTCAATGAATCTTATTCTCAAGTTATGATTCCAACAAATGATACACATGTAGCTCAAACATCTAATGCTAAATATTCAACCAGTTTTTTGACACAGTTTAGTGATATCTCTGGTGAACTCAGAGACATTTTATGTTATAACTGGGATCTCATTCTACAAGACCAAGCTATTAGTAATATCCTTGGTCCTAGACCTTTAATAACATTTAGAAGGGGCCTTAATTTAAAAATGTTATTTGAAACTCCGCATTCCAAATATAAGCATACTAAAGGTATGTTTAAATGCGGAAGATGTAAATACTGTAAGTATATTCAAACTGGTTCTTATTTCAGTATACGTGGAATACAATATTCAGTTAAAGATAGATTTTCTTGTGAGAGTCAAGGTGTTGTTTATTTAGCTACTTGTAAAGTATGCCCAGTATTTTATCTGGGCAAAACAGAACGCCAATTAAAACAACGCATTTATGAACATATATACAGTATTACTAAAGGTATTCATACTAATGCATTAGCGAGACATGTAGCTGAATTTAGTTCACATGGTTTTGAATTTATAGTAGTCTAAAGTGTTCCAAGGAACCCAAGAGGGGGACCGTGGCACCTCAAACTAGAAGAACAAGAACTTTTGTGGCAGTTACAAACCAATGCATATGTTTATCCCGGACTTAATGATGCTTGTTCCATTAAATGTTTGCTTAGATTGAGAGCTTTAGAATGTTAAACAATGGCTTTATATTTCATTTTTAATATATGATTATATATAAATTTTACAATAATGGTTTGGTGGGTATACTTATATTTATATTTATATTCATACGTATATAATATATTTACTTAAACGTATGATTATATTAATGTATGTATTTGTATTATTCATTATTATTATATTATTCAATGAACACAATAAGAGGAAAGTATTAAATGTTTTATGTGTGTTGAATATGTAGAGCTTTTTATCTGATGCATACCAGTTTATTCAACTGTGTATGTGTTTTAAAATTTGAGGGCAGGTTTAATCATTTAATTATTTAATTATTTAATTAACTAATTAATTTTCTTAATTGGCGCCCATTTATACTATATAAAGTTTGTTACTTTGTGAAATGTTTGTCTGAAGAAGTGCACTTATTTAGTGCACGAAAACGCTTACATTAAGCAGTTTGGTGGATTTTACTTTTCTTCTTCTTTTTTTGATTTTGCTTAGTTTTGTTTGTGGTTTTCTGTTGTGAAATTTGCCAAAAAGCTATTATCTTCAACAACATTTTAAATTATAAGATCTTTAGAAGTGTAATCTGCATTCATTTATACAAGTATCTGCTGGAAGATCTGTAAAGTTGAATTCAAACAGTCAACCAAAAAAGATAACCCCCGGGATTCATGAAGCTCGGCGCAAGGCCGGTGTTAGGCTTGCACCGACCGTGTGGCATGAAGATGGCGCAGTAGCACCAAATGCATATTAATGAAGGCACTCTGCTGCCACAGCAACATAGGAAAGGAGTGCGAGTGCATAGGGCGTGTCGAAGTGCCACACAGAGGCGTGGAAATGTCAGCTGTCGACGTGCAACCTAAAATGCTTTCATATAACAATTTGCAAGCAATAGTAATCACATCTGTCAGTGTCAGTGGATACTGAAACGTATGCAAAGCATGCAAGACAGTTCCTGCGAACACAAAATGAAGAAGCAAACACAAATGCACGGTAGGGAATAACTGGTCCCTATCCCGCGAACAAATGACATTGAAAACCGTGTGCCCATAGTCCAACGCAGTGTATATAGTTATACCAAGTGGAAGTGAAACACATCATATGTTAGCGAGCCGCCAATAGTCCAGCCCAATGGTCAGGGTCACCAGCTGACCCATATTGTGAGGGAGGGTACACAGCTGGGCAGATGTGTCCATAACAAAAAACACGATAAATGTACATATCTAGTGACCATATGACCAAATTATATCCCACAATGCATGTAATAGACACATACAATAGGTATGTCCATATTTCACATACCAAATGTGACAGGAAATAGAATAAGCATGTAAACGAAACAGAAGGAGCATATAAGTTGCTACAACAATAAGGCAACATTTAGGCTGAAAGGAACAGTATTATCTGTAAAATAAGGATGGAAACAGTTGCTCAAAAAAAATCCAACCAAACACAAAATCCAAGTTGAGCAAAGTGGCGCCAAAGGCTGGTAGAACGAACCACTTCTTTATTGCACAAATCCAAACACTCAACAGCACATTAACGCCTTACAGAAACAACCAGCGTTTTCATTTCGAATGACTTCGAATGACACCGGCGCAAGGCCGGTGTTAGGCTTGCACCGACCGTGTGGCATGAAGATGGCGCAGTAGCACCAAATGCATATTAATGAAGGCACTCTGCTGCCACAGCAACATAGGAAAGGAGTGCGAGTGCATAGGGCGTGTCGAAGTGCCACACAGAGGCGTGGAAATGTCAGCTGTCGACGTGCAACCTAAAATGCTTTCATATAACAATTTGCAAGCAATAGTAATCACATCTGTCAGTGTCAGTGGATACTGAAACGTATGCAAAGCATGCAAGACAGTTCCTGCGAACACAAAATGAAGAAGCAAACACAAATGCACGGTAGGGAATAACTGGTCCCTATCCCGCGAACAAATGACATTGAAAACCGTGTGCCCGTAGTCCAACGCAGTGTATATAGTTATACCAAGTGGAAGTGAAACACATCATATGTTAGCGAGCCGCCAATAGTCCAGCCCAATGGTCAGGGTCACCAGCTGACCCATATTGTGAGGGAGGGTACACAGCTGGGCAGATGTGTCCATAACAAAAAACACGATAAATGTACATATCTAGTGACCATATGACCAAATTATATCCCACAATGCATGTAATAGACACATACAATAGGTATGTCCATATTTCACATACCAAATGTGACAGGAAATAGAATAAGCATGTAAACGAAACAGAAGGAGCATATAAGTTGCTACAACAATAAGGCAACATTTAGGCTGAAAGGAACAGTATTATCTGTAAAATAAGGATGGAAACAGTTGCTCAAAAAAAATCCAACCAAACACAAAATCCAAGTTGAGCAAAGTGGCGCCAAAGGCTGGTAGAACGAACCACTTCTTTATTGCACAAATCCAAACACTCAACAGCACATTAACGCCTTACAGAAACAACCAGCGTTTTCATTTCGAATGACTTCTTTAGATGAACAGAATGCATATCATACAACACTCCCAGCTTTATATATAGTCAAGTTTATTATCTACAATAATGCAATGTGTTATCTTGACCGTGTAATGGGCCATCAACCAAAGCAGTGATGATGGAGTGTCAGGAATATGTGTGTGGGGGGGATGGGTAATGGCATAATCCTCCAAGGCGACACTGTGTCGTATGCAGAATAGGTGAACCAGAGGTGTATGAGGGAGCACTGGGTGAAGCAGAAAGAAACACAAAAACATGTATACACATCTGAAATACAACCAGACAGGCCATACTGTAGACCACAATCCTACAAACATATGAATATTAAAATGTGCGATACAAATGTATAGACATGTCACCGGCACATACCCACAGATTGGTCCTGATGGAACTGGCCATATCAAATGCAACACACCTGGATGCATAATGGACTACCCAGCATCCCCTCCACAGCACACAACCCGCTCCCATACCTGAACGTCCATCAAATCCAGCCATACTTGGCCTACTGGTTTGGTGCAGCCACATCTACACATAGTGACCACTATGCATATGTAGTAGGTAGTGTCACCCTAGGCAGTTTCAGGATTGCAAACTATGTATCCCTTGCATGTAAAACCCCCAGCACATTTTCATAACACCAGAAGAATGTTCGGTATTTGTCTTGTTTTGGTCTTGTTCAATTTTTGGGATATCCCTCATGGGATAAGTAACCTGTGTAAACATTAGAATGGGTATGAAGACACGAAGTCCAGTCCTGTAGATATCTGAACACAAGTTGGAATGTGCAATAGTGGTGCACGAGACTGTCCAGCCCTAGATGGTCATGCAGAATCTACTACCCAGGATCAAACACCTGCCCGTGACACACGTGTCCCGACACGAATAAGCGAGAGAATATATTGCACACATTCGCATAGTGACACATGGTATAAGGGTGATGAAGGCACTGACATAAACTGGATACCCCCTGATCCACTGTGTGAGGGACAATTAATGTGTGTGTAGGCGTGACCTGACCAACAATGATACAATGCCAAATGTCCTGTGATTGTAGGAAATAACTATGTACCATACTGCATGTAACAGTTGCCTAAAGCGGTCACGTCAGGATAGAATAAACGCAATTTGTAGAAGAAACAGGCAAACAACAAAAGTGCCAAAGGTATAAGGCTCACAGCTAGGAAACAAATGAATGTTCTAAACCTGCACTGACCGTGGCTATGTGTTGGCCCAAACAATCTGGTGTCCACAGTAGGGTTATCATCTGTCCCGCTTTGCGAGGGACAGTCCCTCTTTGGACAGTTGTGTCCTGACAAAATACATTACAAATGGCAAATGTCCTGGGATTGTAGGACATAATTATGTCCCATTTGTTATGTAATAGTTGCAGAAAATAATTATTTCAGTATCTAAAATACCTAAATGTTACAAGAAACAGAATAAGCAACTAAACCGCTACAACAATAGGCTTTTATGTAGGCAAATAAGTAAAGTTCTTTCCTTTGTACTGACCGTGGGTATGTGTTGGCTTGTAAAATCTGATGTGTGTTCTGAAAATGTCCTATCTTGGCCATTTGAAAAGGTGGCAACCCTAGTCCCCAGAATACATCCCAACCTGTACATATGGCAATGTCAATGCTACCAATGGTCAGAGCATTCGCACAATAACTGGCCAGCCTCTTAACCACTCACAAAGCCAGTGACCTTTGGGGGAAAGGTGTTGAATGAGAATGACTACTTACAACAATGAAGAGTAATAGATGCATTTAACTGCAGAAAATTAGTAGTATTACAAATCTGTCAACACGTTCCAAGTTAATAGTACTAATATGGTAGAAGTGTCCGTGATTGTCCCTGAGTTGTCATAGCCTTGTCCCTGTCACTGTAGAAATGAGTCCTCGAGTATCACAGAGGTCCATACACATAAGTACACCAACCGTCACATCTGTTGACAGGATTATTGCATACCTGTAGTGGATTTATAACAGATGTCCAGAATAATATTCATTGTATCTATAAATAAATGAAATAGTCAAATGGGAAGGGAAACATGTGGAAACCACCCCCCAACCTGCATTATGTAGTGGAACCACTCCCCACCCTAAATTATGTAGCACCGACCCAATAATGTGGTCAGAGGTGCCCAAACACCTGCGTCTGTAAACACAGGTAGAATGTTAAAATCTGGACTAACTCTGTCCATGTGATACGTCTGATCTTTGAACAGTGCCAGGGCAGTTCTAGTCACCAGTCAGCCGAGCCTAAACCTGGACAAGCACATGAACACCCTGACAATCAAACATGTGTATGTGCGAGGACTATAAGTGTAGGAGTTCTGAATATTCTTGGATTGAGTAGACTTGCAGCATGGGTCCAGAGCAGTAGGAAACAGGGAATGTCCTAATTGTAGTACTGTGGTTTTTCCAGCAGGAGAATGGATGCCTGCTGTGCAAGGGAAGCGGTGAGGCGTATGTCAGAGTAGCTATGAACCATGGGTATACATATAAATGAGCCAGAACACCAATAGTGTAGTGGTTACAGCATCCGCCCAATGTAAAGGCATTCCCGGTTCAAGTACGACTATAGCACATATTAATTGTGTAATGAATGCCTCTGTGCTGTAAAGCCAACATTTATACATGTAAAGGTGACCGCGTTCGCATGAGTCCATTAACCGGATTCCATCAAAGTGGTACTTTCATAAGGAATAAGGCACATGTAATCCTAAAGAAGTGCCTGTAAACATATGTAACTCAGAATAAGTAGATGCAAGTACGCCTGCGCGGGTGTATGCAGCTATTAGCATAGCAAATGTATGTTGTCTTGTACAGCTGTAACTTTTATATATATATAGATAGATGTGTGTATAGATAAATATCCACAGACATAACAGAAATATGCAATTATATATCTACATATTTATCTATACACATATATATAAATATATATATATATATATATATATATATATATATATATATATATATATATACACTCACACACACACACACACACACACACACACACACACACACACACACATCTGTATACAGATATATATATATATATATATATATATATATATATATACATACACACACACATATATATATATATATACATACACACACACACACATATATATATATATATATATATATATATATATATATATATATATATATATATATAGATATATATATATAGATATATATATATAGATATGTAAGGTACGCCGAAAGACAAAAGCAAACATAAGGGTTTTGAAGGGAATCCAGAGCAAGTAAGGAATTATGAAGTGCTCGCAGCGTATGTCACATAAAGCTGCACAAGTGTGAGTAGAGCACCGCTCTTCACACCAGAGGCAGGGTTATACCAGTGGCCATAACATTGTTGAAGTGCTACATCAACATTGTAAACAGATGGAATGTAGTACATGCTGCGACCACCTACACTTGTAACCCGCAAATCGTTTGTAATCCATAACACCAGGAAAGGCAAGTATGTGCAAATATGAATGGATGGTGAGCATGTGAATACATGAGGTGGTACAAAATGTGTGTAGGGCCCCAACGCTCATGAGAGAGCAATGTGTAAAGGTGTGTCATGGCTGTGATATCAGGTGTATAATGGCTGTTATGTGTGGAAACTCAACACGGGTGTGCAGGAGAAACTATTGATATGCGATTATGGACACGGGAGTGCGAGGGTATGTTGCGCCGGATGCAATGGAGCGGCCCGTGGAGGTCAGCTAGTACATAGGTGTGATTCCCAGATAGAGCGTCGTTTGCGTGGAGACATGCCACCCATGAGCGGAATGGAGTTCTGCTGTGACAACCCCAAACCGGGAAAAGCAGAAAGACACAACTACACAAAGACAGCAATATGTTGATGTACAGTCACAGTAACACAAACACACATCCTATCAACAGTAATAATATGAATGTGCACAGAAACAAACACAGTAGCAGGAATAATAGGTTGCGCATATGAGTAATAGGTCGAATGACACTGTATCACATCCCAGTTAGCAGCGGCACCCCAGACATGAAAAATGTGCGACATCTGTCCGCTGTATAACATGCAATATACTGAGCACAAGTTCACCGGAGTGAAGTGTCGGTGTCATAATGACTAAGGCAATAGTATGCTGTTGAAGCAGAGATAAAACCCAATAAGCATGTGTAAGTGTCCATGTCCGGGAAATGTATAGGTTAACGGACACACAGATGTATATATAAATAAAAATGTATATATACATATATCTATATTAATTTACATACACATATATATTCATATGGATATATATATATATACACACACAAGGATATACTATGGATATATATAGATAGAAATATATACACAAACAACAGGTACTGATATATACACATACACACAAAACAAAATATATATGTCAATGTAGATATACACATGTACATAAATAGGTTACTTCACAGCAATTAGGGGTAACATATTTACAGCCCGGGCATATGTGACTGGGAGGTCCAATAAATAAATGTTGTACCCCCCACATCGCCCAACTAGGCCAGACAGACATACAGACAGGCAATACAGATCAATACACTGCCACTGTCCAAAACACCGGTAGGAAAGTACCAGTGGGAGAGTTCTGCAAGGTCTACACTTTAAACATGCATAACGGTGTCCCTTGCGGGACCCCAAAAATTCAGGGTACGTGTGAATCTGCTGACATTAATATGAGCAGGACGTAGGTGTACATGGAACAGTAGGTTGTGCAAGTGTGATAATACATGGGTTGACAAAATGTACGACATGTGTCCCGAGATGGGGAGAGTGGGCAATGTGTAGGGGTGTGCTCATACCCCAGCTGTGCTCGCAGTAAGTATTTGTCACGACTGCTGTAGAGGGGTGCCAGGTAGGTGGACCATGGGTATGCATTAATGGGCTTAAGTGTGCAGGTGCTGGTTGGCAGAGATGTAGTAGGCCCGCCCAGTGGAAGTCATTAATATTGCTATGTGGGCATAGCATACACCTACACCTCCCAAACCTGAAGAGCACATCTACCGGATAGTCTGTAAACCATCGGGGGAATACATTGAGACCAAATCAGTGCAGTGTACCCGATTAGCATGGACATCCATAGTTATGTATCAGAATGTAACAAAGTCCAACTAAACACTTCCAGAACTAGTGATATTAGGTGTACAGGTTGCGGAATACAGGTAATGACAGATGACAACATGTATGAGTCATAAACAGCATGTACCTCGACAAACGTGAATGAATACATATGCTCTGTGACTGTGAATGTGTCTGGTTAATAGAACCAATCATCTAAATGTGTCCCACAGGGTGTTATGCATTGTCCCTGATACAGTGTTCATTCACACCCATTGGTATGTGAGTTCTGCTACTGACAGAAAGTGCATAATTTGCTGACCACCTTAGGTAGATGATAGCATAATAGAAGAGGTTCAACACCCATACGCCTGCGAGGGACACACCCGTCTGGGCAGTTGTGTCCTGCAAAATGACAGTTATGGCACATGGCCTGTGAGTTCTGCAGTGGGTTAGGACACCCTGTGTACTACAGGCTACCATTGTGACCCCCGTATGTGCTACAGAGGTCATGGTGCCACTATGGATGTGTACTGTCTGCTGACCTAACATTTGGCCACCACAGTCACTTGTACGCTCACATATATACCATAGCAATGGGTAACTACAAATTCTAATACAACTGCCACTTGCTAGGTCAATAGACATACCCTGGGTGTGTTCCGGACTTGAGGACGGTGCTGGAGTGCTGCCTATGTTGGATGCACACAGTGCACCTCCTATACATGGCCAAGCACAGGTACTGTCATGTTTGGCATCCATTGTACTGTGTGCGGGTCAGAGAGGGGAAATCTGTGGGTACCTACTGTGTCAGTGCATATGCCTTGTGTTGCCTCTTTGCCAAGGGCAGGTCATACTGTGCACGGGCTTTCGCCGACTGTACCCTGCTCAGATAGTTCCTTCACCAAGTCACACTGTGCCTGTACAGGCCTTGGCAGTGGTGTTGGGCTGTGTGGCCCTGCCCCATGCTGTTCCTGCTGCAACTGTTACTGCAGGATAAGATTTTGTAGCATAACAAATACCATAACAACTTGTATGCATGTAGCTTGTGAATACTGCAGAGCTCCAATGGATGTGTCCAGATACCAGAACTGTGAACTGAGCATCCCAAACACATGCACAAGTATATGTCTTGCCTGTGCATCCGCCTCAGTATAGTGTGACTGTTCAGGTGTATGTGCATTGCTGATGGATGTCATCAGCCACGACACCAGTGTTTATCCAGCATCCCCCACTAGGAGACTGTAGGGGATGTCCATATTGTCAATGGTGTGCTACAGCTGTGTCAGAAGCCATATATCAGACACATCATAGCTTCCAGGGAAGACAGCACACACATTCAATCTCATGCCCTGGCCATCGCATATGGCTTAGCTGTTGGAGGGTATGCCCCTGCAGTGACGGTAGGCCCTACCCTGCTCACCAGGTGGTGCTACGATGTGTATGTGTGTGCAGGCTATAGCACCCAGTACCCCAGGGTAGTCATCCATGTGGATGAACAGATGCATATTGCTGGTCTACTAATCATGTGTGTTGAGGACATGTACGTGCTTACTAGCATGTGTTGACATGGCGTCTGTGAACTGGTGCAATAGTCTGGATGCAGATGCCTGTGAGATACCCATGATATCCCCAGTTGTGCTGTGTGAGGTACCTGTGGCTAGTACACCTAGGTCAACACATACCATGGTATCCACTGTGATGTGCTTCCCTCGGCCTGTTTGATGTGTCAGGTGTGGCAGGCACAGGTCAACAAGCTGCTGTAGCAGGTCTCTGTCCACCCCATAGTGCTCCAACATCCCCAGCCCATGTAGCCCCTGGTAAGTCACCCTTGGTCTATAAAGTCTTATGTCACCCCAGTAAGGGTTGTTCGGCAGCATACACATCCTCACTGCCCCAGCCTCCTGCACATGTTGGTATATGTTGCCTGCTGCAGCCCGTGTCATTTGGTTGGACTGTGTCGTGAAATGTCCCTGCAGATATACACCGGTGGTGTAGAGTGCGGATGAAACCTGTGAGCTGCTTGCTCGCATTAACGTACTGTTCATGTGCAGGCTCGCCATGTCATCTTCTGATTGTGTTGATCAATACCTGTTTGTGTAGCCTGTACACCCTGACTACCCCACCACTGCTGTCATCCCTCCCAATGTCACCAGGCAGGTATAGACACACCCCTAGCTTAGGTGTGCTAAGGCAGGAGCACTCCCGAGGCACAGTACTGCAATGTACGTACAGTATGCCTGACCCCCCTCCCATGCTGTCAACTATATTCGAGACCTGCACCCGGCTGACTACACACATACACTCCAGGGACCAGCAGCACACCCTGGTGATAAATGTGATACAATATAGTCAACCTCATCTGCATAGTATAGTCTTCTAATGAATAGTTATATGACCCATACTGAACCTCCAAATTAATAACCACTGCTCAGTGTCACTCAGATCCATACACAACTGGCAACAGGTGCCTTACTATCACCATATTCAATGTCCCATGGTCTTCCCAGCAACAAAATAACCGGTGTCTACATGACTACAACCCGTGGCCCTGCACACTACAGACGATGTGCATTACCACCACGCCATGGCAGATATACATAGATCCCAGGTTATCACGTACAGATCATCCGGCACAAACATTCAATAGTACTGATGTCCCCAGACATATATGTTCACATCTATGTCCACCTCTACATCTACATATATCATATATATTATTTGTATACATATATACATGGACATATATATATATATATATATATATATATATATATATATATATATATATATATATATACATACATACACACATATACATGTACACACATATGTAGATATGGCATTTATATCACAACAGCGGACCACATGACAGCAATGCATTAGACAGGAATGAAAAGGAAACTATGTGTGCCACCTGCATCATGTAGTGTTGTTACTATCAAGGCACGTGTGTTATGTTGCAGCACATGGGTCAGACCATATCAAGGGTAAGAGTAGGGCTGCTGACAGTTACTCACCAGACCTATTGGCGAATGTATGTGTTGACAACCCAGTGTCTTGGCAGAATATGCGGGCTGTGGACACTATATAGGTCAGCAACAAAACACACTGAACACATCCCACAGCTAGCTACCCACAGATACCAACACATACGGTATAACTACCAAAAACACACCTGCCATGCCTTGGAATCGAGGACCTACCTGTCTAGTCTACCACACTACAGCATTATGCAGTAACAGAACGCGCTACTGAGTTCCAGCATCACCGCACTCCCACAGGCATACATCTAGGTGGATGACATCATCCGCAAAGGCAAAGACGCCAATAGGGAATGTATGTGGAGTGAGCCATCTAAAAGCATTACTCTGTCCCCAGGCAGCCGGAAACACACACACACACACACACACACACACACACACACACACACACACACACACACACACACACACACACACACACACTTGGCAGGGCTGGGAGTCGAACATACACCTAACTACCTTATCACACTGCAGCATTATGCAGTTACAGAACGCACTAACGAGATTACTGGAACACAGCACTCCCAGAGGCATACTTCTAGGTGGATGACATCATCCACAAAGGCAAAGACGCCGATAGGGAATGTATGTGGAATGAGCCATCTAAAAGCATTACTCTGTCCCCAGGCAGCTGGAAACACACACACACACACACACACACACACACACACACACACACACACACACACACACACACACACACACACACACACACACACACACAGGCACATACTTGGCAGGGCTGGGAGTCAAACATACACCTAACTACCTTATCACACTACAGCATTACGCAGTTACAGAACGTGCTACTGAGATTACTGGAACACAGCCCTCCCAGAGGCATACTTCTAGGTGGATGACATCATCCGCAAAGGCAAAGATGTCGATAGGGAATGTATAGAGAGTAAGCAGTCTAAAAGCATATTACTGTCCCAAGATAGACGTAGACAAACACACAGCAGTGGTGTGAGCAGGACAACTGCCTATCTATGGAGCACTATTACAACACTACATAGATATGAGACGCGCCACAGACAGTACACCCTTCAAGACAGTCAACCAGTGTGTTCAATGTAGGCATCCATCCTGACGTGGGGTATGGACATCTGTTGCCTGGATGACCACCATCGCTATACAGGATGTCAATGGCCATGCCCATACACAGAGGCACATCACCGACACAAGGTGTCACTGGGCATGCTCACACACTTAGTATCACATGTCCATTTGGAATGTATTGTGTGTCCATCTACACAACGGCATACTGGGCATGCTCACACACTTAGTAGAAGCGAAGGGCTATCTTGCATGCACACGGATTCTAAACATGGAAGGGCATAGTTTGGAATGTACTGTGTGTCCATCTACACAATGGTGTACTGGGCATGCTCATGCACTTAGCAGTTGCAAAGGGCTGTCTTGCATGCACACGGATTCTAAACACGGAAGGGCACAGTATGGAGTAACTGTCCCCACGTACATGAAGGCCACTCACATGTACTGACCAGTACACACTCAAGAGCCATCACAGATGTCTCAGGTGCAGATCACAGAGGTAAATGCCGCATTCTACTATGTAGCCCTCAGACATCATCATGTCCTTGAACCAGCAACACACATCCATACATTACCACAATACCGTGTGACTCATGACCAGTGGACTGTACATAGGTCTACAGCAACTGTGCAGACTACATCATGTGTTATGCAATGCAATGATACCACTGTACACAACCAGGTTGGCTCTACACATAACAGGGGCCCTGGGTCTTACACAGCTGTGACAGATGACTGTCGCTGTACACCAAAGAACACACATGTTTGGACATAACATACATGTAATCACTGTGGATATGTGCATGGACCACACACACACACACACACACACACACACACACACACACACACACACACACACACACACACAAAACACATATGTACATAGCATAGCTTTTGCTGTCCTCCATGCAGACAAATGGCTACAGCAATCACACGCATGCACATGGAAGGTAGGTCCATGGCTGTTGAATGCTAACAGTACATGAGGTAGCAATGTTGACTGAGGAAACATTCCCTCTGTACTAGTTACCCATGACACCCATCATATCATACCACAGTCCATGTGTTATGTATGTCATCACACATGTCCACCAATTGCAATGCATACAAACATGGCTACATGACAGGCATGCAGGACCAACACACATGTACATGTAGTGGTGTGCATGCAGCTACCATGCATGTGCAGTAGCTGATGTATGTAATTTATCTGTGCCTAACTACAACATGCAGTTGCAATGCAGCCCCATCATTGACACCTGTATATGGTGAAATACTGACAGTACAGTAGGATGTACATCAGGTATGGATGGATGTGTGTACATAAAGTGGTGCTCCACCTTTGCAGATGGATGTTTGCCGGGGACGGCTCACAGGTGTGTCACAAGCCATCCTACCATTACATGTGCAAACAGTACGCTATGTTACTGTTACTTGACGGTGAAGACATAAAACCTACACAGCGGTCGGGTGTTACTGACTGTAAGTCACATGACACCTGTAACACTTACATCCTCCCGTGTGCATATAGCAGCACAATTGCCGAAGGTAGCATTGGTACACATAATGCGGCCAATACTGCTGCATGTCTGTCAGACGTATCATCATATAGCAGGTGTATCATTCACAGTACTGCCATGTGTGTTTGCTTGTGTGACCATATATGCCACATATGGTGGAGAATACATCCCAATTGTTACACATCCCTGTACACTGGTTGTAGAGATCTGTACATACTGTAGTGTGGAAAGCATGACGTAGGCAGGGGTGGTGTGTGTATCACACACATGTCAGCTATCCATATGTGAATGACATTTGTGGACTCCACAGTGTGTGTGTGTGTGTGTATGTATGTATGGCTGTCTGGTGCATGGAGTGAGGGTGTATGCTACCATACAGAACAGACAGGATCCCTAACCCCTCATGGTAATGCAGTCTACTACTCTGTTGATGCCATCAGTCTCAGCCTTACTGGCTACCTGTACATGTTCATTCTCTGTGTCGCGTTGTGTGGGTGCACAGTACTGTGAGGGTGATTACCACATAGGCAGGGGTCCTCACCTCAACACTATCGAGTGTGCGTTATAGTGTTGTTGACCCCGTGAGTGTGGGCATGTTATTGTGTGTTTCTGTGTATGTCTATATGTGTTCTCATCCTGTAATGTGAATGGGTATTACTGCTACACAGTGAGGCCTCATGCTATCAAGTGGCCTCTAACATTATCATTGGCCAGACCACTGTGTAAACCCCCCGCACCATGTCAACATACCTGTGATGTGACCTGTATGGATGTCACATCTCTAGCCACTGTAGCCTATTAAACAGCCCACATGCTTCTGGATCAGTAGATGTGTGGACGTCTGTGGTATGGTAGCCTTTCTAACAGTCACGTTGAGGCTATGTATAGCATGCTGGTATTGCCATACATGCCTGTGAGTACTCCACATTTACACATGGGAAACTGCAAACACTGCTACTTGTTGGCACATGCAAGTAGACCATAAGGAGGGAACTAGGGCATCATTACCAACATGCTGTTACTGTTGTTACCAAGACACATACTGTGAGCATATAACAATGCATTATAAACCTGTACTACATGGTATGTCTGGTGTGTGTCAACAGTACACAACTAATGTAATATACACTTCTCTCACTATTCTGTTCACCCTGTGCATCAGACCATTTGAGCATGTCCCTGCACCGATGGTGTGGATGACAGGGATGCAGCACAGGCATCATCATATGCACAGGGTGATAATGTTTGCCAGAGGCATAGGCTGCACCAGTAGATGACATCATGTGTGTGGGTAAAGGCCAGTGATCTGATTGGACATGTGTGGTCGTTATGCATGTGGGTGTTGCAGTGCCCTACAGATGTTTTTGCTGTGTGCGTGTATGATTGCACACAGTTCTGCCTTTTGCCAGGCCTACACAGGGGTATTACTGACAGCTCCAGATTGTACAGACCAGGATGCACAGTTCACTGTGTCCGGCCACGGCCACATGACCTGTGCCTGCCAGGGATTGCATGGCCACTACCAGGCGGAGGTACAGATTGGCTACTGTTCGATGACACATGTCCACTGGAACCGTGTCCCCACTGGGAATGTCCAGGGCCATGTCCATGTGGCCTGCTGTGTCCTGGTGTGGACAGCGCAGCACCAGCCGCACTGCTACTGCTACCGGCACTATGGGAGCGGGCATGTGAGGTGGCTCATTCATGTTGACCTGCACTAGGTGGTGTAGCTGGCCTACGTCCATGTGGCCTATGCCTCACTCCTACCAGATGTTCCAGCACAGACAGCTCACGCTCACGGATTGCCATGCCACGGTCAAGGATTCCAACCATGTCACCCAATCGCCTGTCCAGAACATCAGCAATTTGCTGCTGAGCATTTGCCAATGCCTGGATGTTGTCATTTAGAGTACGGATAGCAGCCCTCTGAAGCCTCTGCCCTTCTCTGTTCTGCCATTCAGCACGTGCCTGTGCCACCATTACAGTCTGGAACATGCATCTGGTGACACCAGCTGCTGCGCTCTGTCCTGCAGGTGCATGTCTGCCAGAGGTCCTCCTACGAGCAGCACTGGCCACATGCCTGTGTGGCACATCTGCAGTCATTACACTGACACCATGGTATGGAGACACACCTACTGTAGCCACGACATGTTCCTGTTCCAAGCTAACACACGCTGACTGTCCTTCCTCTATGGCCACTGGTGATGGGGTATGTGTTGGCATGAGAACTGTGTGCGGGGAAGAGGGGGACATAGCTGGGATGGCAACCATTGGCACAGATTCAGCCCCTGACAACCCTGCCTGTACCTCATGCATATGTTCATCACTGCTAGTATCTGTGGGGATACTAACATCAGACAGACCACAGCAGGGTAAGCACCTACATCACCTGTGAATGCAAAGAAAGACTCTACATTACAATACACACACACACACACACACACACACACACACACACACACACACACACACACACACACACACACACACACACACCATGCATGTGATTTGACAGATGGCATGCAGCATGCATGTGATTCAGCAGACGGCATGCAGCTCAGACATTAATAGTGGTAGTTAGCATACCTCTCTGGGTTGCACACAACAGCAAGCAGGTGTCATATCAGTAGCCATGCAGTTCACACAATCATGGTAGTAAGCATGCATCCCTGTGATACACCATGTGGACCAGCACAGGTTAACAGTACTCATGGCTGAAGTGACCTTGACATGTAATCTGCTGACGTGTGCATTGACATGCATACATGTCTGACACAATGGTGTCCTGACACATGTACAGCATTGTAATGGGCATCACATTGCAGTGTTGTCTGTATGCCCTACAGATAGAATGCAACGTTTAGCAAATGTGCATGAGCATGGAAGGGTAGTGTGAGGCGTCTACATTGCTATACAGTGTGAAGTACAGACACTGTGCCATTGCATGGCATCATGAGGCATCTATATTGCTAAGTGTGTAATATGCACACATTGCATAGCCATAACTGCGTGCATACACATAACATAACTGCGGATTGTGACCCACATTGCTGAGGTGTATACACACCAACCATGCTGTGTCATGTGACAGGTCACTGGAAGACCTACGGATGACACCCCTGCACAACTACTACAGAGTCTTAGCTGCCTAGCAACCATGTCCACACATGGCAGACTTGTCAATACACCATGTCCCACATGACATTGATGTACCACACACACACGAGGTGCACGGCTGACGGTGATGTCCTACAGCAGCAAGGGAAATGTACGGTATCTGTGGCCTGATGTGGTGTCAATGTTTGTGGAAGCTGTACAGGTGACTACTGTCATGCTATGACACAGTCGTGATGTTCAACACATCTTATATGGTCGACTTACGTGACACCTCCACTAGCTGTGCACAGGCTTTTAGGATGTCCAGTGTACCACATCAACTGTATAATCAGTCAACTAAGGCTATAGTTGGACCATCTGTGGACAATGTGCAACAGGGTGTATACACATCACATCTACTGTGTGGCTACATGTCTCTGGCCATCCTCCATGGCCATGTGTGAACATGTGTTGGCCAAATGTTTGTGATGGCCGTCTATCTCACATGTCTGTGTAGTCCCATATGACATACACCCATAGCTGTCAGATATGTCACCGTCCACAGGGCTATGCAGACAACGGGTTGTATGTTTGGTATGTGGGGTATGTATTATGGGATAGTGTGACAATATTGCAGCCAGAACACTACATGTCTGGGACATGTCAGATGGCACATCACTATGTGTGCACCCATTGCAGGAGTGTATAACACAATGGTGACTCCTGTGGGCTGCCAATATCCCAGCTCACTGTGTGGCACTGTTTGCGTACCACACATGTGTTGTTCCAATGTATAGTACATATGCTTACATTGAACAACACCTCCACCATTGTATGCACATCTGTCCACACATGTAGCAATGACAGATACTGTGGTTTCATGTCGGTGTTTCATTTCATTTGTATATATTGCACATAGGTAGCCAGTGTGAATGATGGGAGATGCAACCTGTATATCGTGACTGGACCATACATCATGTGTACATGTGTTAACTGGCCACATGACGAATAGATATATGCATTAACATGCCTGATACTGATGACAGTCTCACCTGCAATGGACTGATGTCTGTGCGGCACGCCAGAGGTACCTGTATAGGGGTGACACAGCAGTTTTAACATTATCCATGACTGTATGACAGCCACAGGGTGCACTATGCATGTTAACACATTCGCCTGTACAATAGCATATAGTATGCACATGTGTGCATACACAGGGTAGCATACTGTAGTATGCAGCATGTGTGTAAACATACCTTGCATATGATGTTACATTACATATTGTACAGTGACACATGCAACTAAATGGGATATAATAGTCATATGTGCAGTAGTGACTTACCAGGCAACTCCAGGCTCATTGGTTGGGAGACACCCACCTCCACGATGGCAGCTAGTGTTTGTGGATGCTGTTCTGAGGGTGTCCCCAGGCTGGCCAGTAGCTCCTCGGTGTGTGTGAGTGGGGGCTGGGTTGATGGCCCACCACATGTTCCACCTTGTTCCCTGGCAGTGGCACACTGTTTCGCATGTCGTATCAAGTCCGTGCAGTGTCTGCACACCTGCTGGTAGGTGCGGTTATGGCCACCCACATCATTAACCCTCCTGCGAAGGTCCTGCCACAAGTCGTCATGCTGCTGGGCATGCTGTGGCACATGGCTGAACAACACCTCATAGTTCTCATGGAGGTACGGGATGAGGACATCATCCTCCTGGCGGCTGTACGCTGGCAGGAGTGAACGAGGCATTATCTGGAAGACATAATGATGGTGACAGGTCACAGTATCACAGAGGTGTACAGAGATACAGCTGCACATACATTTGTATTAAATCTAGTACATCTTCACAGTTATCTTTGCAAATCATCATGACACTGACATGACTGACATGTTTGTGTCACACATGTAACACCCGTTATGCATTGGATATCATCACCATATATGTGTGTCACCTCATTACATTGTTCATACTCCATGTGAATGCTGTCTTGATGTGGGCATGCCTGTTTGCCTGTACTGGTGTTCTTACCTATCAGCACATGCCTGGATGTGTCCACAATGATGCTGTTGACCCTGATGCTGTGTATATGTCACATATCAACACATACACTGCCTTAATGGACATGAGCAGTGACAATGCACACATACACGTGGAACCTTTACATGCATGTGTTTTGCCATATACATCTACACAGCACTGTAGAGCAGTTCAACATCCTGCCACGGATCGCCTGTGTTGCACATGTGATAGACATGGGACAATGGCTAGCCGGATGTCATTTGCAGGGATGGTTATCAACTACAGCATGTACGGGCAAGGTTTCCTAGCTGTATCCGACAGTCATTTTGCCAGCGCGAGGTGCATCAGTGCCACATTACTGATCCAGACAGTTAATAATACATCTACCATGCGGTCATCACACCATGTATGACAGAGATGGCATGTGCAGCTTTGATGGACAGGGTTGCATGGTATGGCAGGAGTATGTAACATGTACGGCACAGGGATCTGTCCAGCATGTGCCGATCCTTGTGGTAGGATGGTGGCTGTCCATGACATATGTCTTTCAGATCAGGATATGTACGTGTAGCATGTTCAACATCACAGTGTAGCACATGTCTTTATGCAAGATAGCCAGCATGCTGCATAGTGGAGGTGAGGATTGTGAAGGCTGGTATCGCCCATCCACGCATTGCCAATACCCCTTAAAGGTGATATGTGATCCGATATTGGTCACCCGAGTGCTGAGTATGCCTGTCCAATGATCTCCATGCTCATGGATGGCACCCTGTCATGACATGGGTGCCTCGTATGACTACCTAATAGGCCTGGAGACGTCACCAACTCAGGGAGGTGAACTGCACAGAACCATCCCTTACACAATGTCCATAATGTTGACCACTGCCTAGGTGGTAGTTAATGGGTACAGGGCTATTCACCTAGCGGTGACAATACTATTATCAGCTGTCAGATTGTGCACATATGTCACACATCTCACCCACAAAGCCCGTTCTGTGTGTTGTCCACAACACTGAGACAGCTATTGCTCCTAGGTCATGGCCATTCACATCCTTACATAAACAGATGCCTCCCATTTGACTGTGTGGTATGGGCTACAATGCGGGTGGAGTACAAAACATTAACCCTGTTTTACTGTAGCTGCCACTGGTATGATATGCACATGTCACTCTGACACCTTTTGTAGTAATGATTCTGTCAACAGGCCACTGGTAGAACACTCCTGTGACATACGAAGGTACATCTAGTATACTCAGTGTAGCTGGAACATGGTATGGGTGATGATGTCCTATGACCTGTCACAGGTATGCTATGCAGTGTGAAATAATCCGTACTGTCATCTACTTCTGTACTGCTAACATCTACGTTGATAAAGGTTCATAGAATTGCAGACCATACTCAGCAGGGTAATAGTGCAGTGCCTCCAATTATGACTGTTGTCTCCACTTGTGGGTTGCAGTGGGTTGATATTATCCAACACCCTATCTATATTGCATATTCATGCTCAGCACTTGTTCAGAACTTGTGAGCACTTCATGAGCTACTAAGTACTATAGCACCCATTCCAACTCATTTCTTACAAGTACACTGTCTGTCCTTACATTTCCAGCTTGCTTACAGTACAACAGCTGTTGTACACACGTAACTCACATATCTTGTGAGACATGGTTGAATATACAGGCATGTCCAACTGTTACATACCAGTGCTATTGCCTGACTATATGATGAATATGGCGAACATGTGGCAATAGAGCAATTGTCTCATGTACACAGTCAATACTCACCTCCCAACATATGACACTACAGCCTGTGGGAGATGCACATATGTAGCCATGCTGGGGGTAATGCTCTCACCAACCCAGACTGTACCTGACATTCATGTGGGGACGTGTAACATTTGCAACACACCCCACTCATCACATAGTCTCACAAGATCTCCACCACCACAGGCCACACATAGTATGAGTACGACATTTGCAGAACCTCTCCATACTCTGTGTAGGCACCAGAGGCAGCCCCCATCACCAAACACAACAACAATTACTTATAGCCCACAGACTCATGTGTGACCATCAAATACAGCCAGTAGGGTGTTATAACATACCCAACACAGCAGTCATAGGTGACTCTGTATGCGGTCACACTGATGTCCCACTCAGCAGGCTACACAAGGCGATAGTTGCTTACATCTAGCTGTCGGGTAACTGGTTCTGCAACATAACCTATGCACCCATGCCACACCTCACCAGGTACAATTTGACTGTCATTCTCCATGTTAGTGTGACTGCCCTGAGATGTAACTTCCCAGACTACATGTGGAGGGACATGCAATAGCTCTCCGGTCTTGTAGCCCAGAAGGTATCGGCCAAGCCCTGGGGAGCATTCTACATTCATCCAGACTAGATATCACTGTACAACAACTGACTGTTTCACTTCAACAGTTGCCTATGCTTCTGCTGTCATTCCACAGGCATCCGGTATCTGTTCGTTTTGACTGACATGGTCAACAAAACATGACGCTTTGGCACTGATGACCTGCACCTGTCAGCCCCGGGAGTACAGATAACATGTAAGGCTCTTGCTGCTCCTATACTGCCTGTCTTGCACAGTTTCCAATAACATTCACCACCAGAACGGGAACAGGCAAGCAAAACATGGGGTCATGTGACTCAATGCTTGACATCATCTCTGACGCACGCAGGCATGGCACTCCTTATAATGGACCACTTCAATATCTCTGCAGTGACTGGGACCTGCCTCTAGGCTCTGCAGAGCACACCTGCACTGACAGGTTATACGCAGACCACACCTTTCAGTCATGTAACCTGGACCGGAACTCCCACGGCTAAGGTGTGTCCATATTTCACTATGTTGTACACACCTCCTGGCTGGTTACTTAGCACAATGCATCAGAGGTGATCCACGTGCAACTAACTGTGGCCAGAACTGCTATACACATTGTAACATGCTATAGATTCAACAACATACCCCACGGTTACCGGCTCTCATTTCTTGGTGTACTGGACAGTAGGGTTCAGACAGGTACTACTGATGTGCGACTGACACTACCCCACACTTAACTGGAATAGCTACTCATGTACCGACACATTAGGCCAATGCTGTCCAGGATTCATAACCTCCACTCGGCTGGATCAACCCATACACACCACCACCAAGACCAACAATATCCTAGATATGGACATTACCAACATGTCACTGGTGTTCCACACCTGTGGTTATCCCCTCGTTGGTAGTTTCCGAACATATGCTAATCACCCTTGTTATCCACATCCCGGCACCACATCCTTCATGGCATACACAGTACAAGATTAGTACAACGCCTACTACAGACGTCTTATGACAGCAGTAGTAAATGTCATGACATCCGTGCAGATGGACAATGCACATACAAATGCTGAAACATACCCCAGTGCACTTCATTAGCACTTACATGACTGCATGGATCATGCTATTCCAAACAGAGCCATGATGGTACCCACCAGATAACGGACACCACTCTGGGGGGCCAGTTCCATGGACATAATGTACAACAAAAGGTGGAGGCTGTTGCAAAGTGGAGTACAATCCCATGGGTGGGGTAGCTCACTGGTCAGCCTCAGTAGGGCTCCGGGATCCCTTATCACATCCTCCAAACCTAGCTAATTAAACATTGCTGCGACACATTCCAGGGTGTACCACAAAGCATTATGGAGGTATGTCAGTAGTCAATGGCAATACCCACATCTGCTCTGACATACGACGTTTACTCAGGAACATTACAGAACTGAGTGATGTTGGCAACATCCTGGTGAATGGGTTCAATGCTAACTTTACACCCTCTCACTCCCTAGAGGGCCATAATCCATGCAGGAACATTGCGGGGTCCCTGCGGTCACAACTACACAGTTCCAACCTGCACTCTCTAAGGCCTGGAACACAGACTCCATGTGACTGTCCAACATCCCAGGCTTTGATTTACACAAACCTCAGAACGACATGTCTCCCCACTTGGCCACTAGATTCACTAATAACCTTCTTTCAGACATTGTGGCCCCTGAATGGCGCACAGCAACAGTTATCACACTCCAGGTGGCACCACAATGAATCAGAGGGACTACTGCCCTATACGCCTGACTGGACTGTTCTGCAAGGCTATGGGGCACATCATCATGGAAGTCATTCACAGAGACATTGGTGGGCTCCAGACCTTTGATGCCACCCAGGTTGGACTTGTTAGGGCCAGACCCTAGCTCCTACACCTGGTGGACTCCTTTGATACAGTTACCAGGGTAGTTGATGATGGTAAGGGGGTCCACAGACCTACATTGTCCTCTCATTGGCTTTCAGCACCGTTCTCCATTCTGGTATTGACAACATACACATCCACCTGCACATCGACCCCTACATCTCAGGATGTTATGCAAAGTGGCTCACGGACAGGACCCACACAATGAGGGTAGCATACCTTAGTACCTACTGTATTTCAGTTACACTTGGCATACCACAGTCCTCAGTCATAGGGCCCCTCATGTTCAGTATATGCTTCCCTGAGGTACAGGCTAGCACAGAGGGACTTTCCCTGACTAGGTTTCCAGACAACTGCATACAAGGCGCCATGATTGATCCACCAGCTGATACAGACTCCCTCCATAAGGGTGTCACTGTGACGGATACCTGATGTCGATAACATGGCCTCAAGCTGCATGACAAATGGTGCATGAACATCCCCTTTGGATTACACCAATCACCCACTGACTATCACATAGGTGGTAGTCCCCTACATACATGTGACATTATATGGGATCTTAGTACACACGTATGTAGCACCCACTCCTTTGATAACCATATTGCCAATGTGGCGTGGATATCCTTCTACGTGGCCACCCTTATCTGTACTGGGTTTGTAGATGGAACAAAGGCACCCATTGTACCTCTAAACTCCTGACGTATACACACATTCAAGGGTACAACACCCCATTTAGGGTGTACCTTACAGAATAGCAACGGCTTTACATACCACAACATTAACACACCATGAGGATTATTGAGCTCCAAAGGTTGACCTATGTGACAGTACTACGGACACCACGACTGTACACATTTACATACTGCATACTCAGGGGTGACCTCTGCTGAACATACAGGGCCCATGTCCATAACAATATTCATGGATATACTCCACATAAGTGACATAAGCAAAAGCCACTGAGAGCAACATGCTCATGGATATGTGCACAAACGCAACGAGTGGGATGTTCTTGAGGGTTACATTCCCAAACCAGACACTCACCATGCTTTGGAACATGATTCCTATGTACATCACGCAGGGACACTCAGTAGCACTGTTTATGAGATACCTCACTTGGTGGATGGGATACACACATGCACGCCAGGGATCACTGCAGTGGCTGTACTGTGCAGAGGTGCAGGTAGCACATGGCTCTGCTGTTCACAGAAAGGACACTACCCTAGAGAGGTGCCGCCGGTGTAAACACTGTAGTTGGGCTTACACATAGACTTGCCAGACAGCATAGTACCTCACTATGAACCTGTGAAGCTATTACATGTCCTTTGTGCATGGTTAATTGAGTAGCTCTTCCATTTCGATTAGCTATCATGCTGTTACAATGTCCCGTGACTACAAGCCATATGTATCCTGTTATTGTGTATTGTACATGCCAATAGATGATACCTTTTGTTTGCATGATATAACAGTTATGCTGTGTAGAATATCTGACATATCTACCTACAATACTGTACATTACACATATTTTACATATTATCCCATAATGCAAGGCATACTTGCACAGCAGGACCACCTTAGGCATGTTATTGTCATTATATGCCCATACACAGGGCCTACTGTGACAGTATATCAACATATACTATCCCCTGCTATGGCACGTACTTGTTGGACATACCCTACCACTGACGGCGGGTAGTGTGGAATTGTTCTGTTTAAAACTCTCATGTAGCATCCCTTGTGGTGCCTGTGATGTTTACCTTGTGGCCCACAGCAGGACACACAATTTCTACAAGCGTTACTATGCTCAGCAAGACATCACTACATAATACCTTTTCCCACTTTATGCATTGCGGACACTTTTAATTAATACAAAACAGGCTATACATACACTAACATACTGAGTGTTCTACATACCTTGTTAGCATTCCGAACTTTAGTAAATATCTCTCTTACACCTTTACTGTTTAAACGGTTCTATGGTATGAGCATACGGTTTGAATGTCTGGCAAGTCATCTTTATATACGTCGATACCTGTAACATGTGGTTTCCTGCCGCCAATTGGTGTTCCTGAGTAAATTATTACATGCACATCAGCTGTGCAGCTACTCCATTCGCCAATTGCGTGGCAACAGTGGGGTATAATTGAATTCTCCACTTGGGCGTTGCCCTTTTGCCCTACCTTCGGGGAGACGGCTTTGTTGTGTGGAATTGCAACTGCTATTTGTAGAGACATGGATATTTTGGATTCATGTCCCCCATGGATTGTGTGTGACGACTAGAGTATGTGGTTCTACATGTGAGTGTACCTGTCATCTCAACCGTCTGATAAGGGACTATTGCAAACAAAACCTGTAACATCGCCGTCTGTTCCATTATACAACAGCTACGATTTCACATGGCGCCTTTATAAATGTGTCTCTCACAAGGTATGTTAATGCTACTGCAGATGTAATTGAGGGAGTGGATGTTTGTGATGTTATTACAGTCTGTATTGCTATTGTTTTGTGTGTGGGAGATGTAGGTGGGTGTACATAGCATATACAGGTTTGTGGGGACTGCATTTCTACTTATTCCATATATGTGTGTGGGCTCCTTCCCTAATTGAAGACCTATCAGTTAGTAGACTGAAATTATGGTTGTTACGGGCTTATACATTGGGCCGTTGTTATTTGGTTTCTATATAGTATGCAGGTGAGGGTGATACTTCCATACCTCCGGAAATACAGCGATGTGTAAAGGAATGTTACTAAATGACAGCTGTCCCATGTATTTCTGTCACAGATATTTGCACTCATTGCAGTTGTGTTGGTGACTGAACCTCTTTGGCATAGGTTGCCACCTTTCAAATGGCCATAGTGGGACATTTGCAGGACGCACATCGGTGTTTACATGGCGACACATACCCACGGTCAGTACACAGGATAGCACATACATTTATCCTGAATACATACTTATTCTTGTAGCACTTTAGCTACTTATCATGTTTCATGCAACATTTACGTTTTTTAGATACAGGCATAACTATTTAATGCAACTATTACATAATATATGGAACATAATTATGTCCTACAATCACGGACATTTGCCCTTTTTAATATTTTTTGTCAGGACACAACTGCCCAGGGAGGGGCTGTCCCTCTTAAAGTGGGACAGGTGGTAACCGTATGCCTACGTCCAGCTATAACCACACCTACCGTAATGATCTACCTCCGAGTTAGCACTAACAGACACATGATGCAAACACGCACACACACATTACAGTCCCATGGAAATGCACACGGCACCCTCAACACACACATACACAGACTATGGCAATCACAAACACAGTTGAACACAGTACCTATGTGGACCGCAACACCGGCAGCGATAACTAAATGTCCCTTAATATCGTGATAATATTACAAGCGGTTCTAGTGTTCCGGTACTGTGTTCTTTCGGTCTTTCAGCCTGGTGATTATGCGTGTCGGTATGTGACACATTCCATAGTTGGCAGTATCCTATTTATTTGTACCTCCATGGTTGTGTACATGTTATTGACCTATCTACATATTTGCAGATATAGGTGAATCCGTATATATCAACATATATCTCTCTATCACCCTTTCTATCTCTATTATGTATATGTATATATATAATATATATATATATATATATACACATATATATATATATATATATATATATATATATATATATATATATATATAAAACAGAGAGAGTGATAGGCAGAATACACCTTTCATTGTGTACATGTCGGTGTATACTGTTACCTGGACTCTGCACGTTTGTGTTTGAACCTGTCACATTACACACCTGCCATTGGTACATCTTGGGTAGCTTAGTGTTAGGTTATTGTGTACATGATTGCGTGTTTTACTCCCGGCAGTGGTCATTTTACCCTCCAGAGCAGGCACTATTAGTACAGGGGTGAATAATGCTGGTTTCACCTGTTCTGGACATCACTGACCATGATCTGCGCGATATTCAGAGAAGCTTAGCCCTGTTTCGCGCATATCCGTATAGTCATATTTAAACTACGCTTACCAGCACTGGGCAATGCATATTCCCACTAACATGTGCTAAACATGATCTGATGACCTGCATCCAACATGCATTATTCGTGCCTTCGGGATTACATTACATCCCTTGCAGGACGTGGGACCGGGAACATGCATGACAGTCACTGCATTTACCACTTGGGAATCTGGGATTTCTACATGTGTTATGGTGTTTTGTATGTGGACTATACTATGGCTGTTACTCCATACTGTGATCAAATGGGTAACTCAGTTAGTTTACATATGGATGAGACCTATTAATGGTATGTCCAAGTGATGTTTAATGGATGTGCTCCAGCATTGGGTATGTATGTCACAGTGAGCCACACACTATAATGTGTTACACCTTCACACAACCGTAGGTGGAGCATGCTGGGGTGACAGATACCTGTCATGGGTACACCCCATGCTTCGCCACTACATCCATGATTACATTATATGGAGCCCCTCATTAATGCACCAGGGAATCCATGCAGAGTGTGTGGGGAACAGTGATTACACACATGGATCCCGCAATTGGCTCTGCTCCACTGAGCGACAGTTGGTTACTCGATGTGGTGACAACAGCAGACACTCTTTGCCTCGATTGATGAATGGTCTCTGACAATCAGGCGTGTACCTACCGATGTACCTAGGAACCTATACACACAGTACCAACATATGCTGATAGGTGCGTGTACTGTTCAGGTGTTGACATTCCTTGTTCCAATAGCTGTTGTGTGTACAATGGTTGAGGGCTGCCTATGTAGGATTCACACAGTAAGCCACCTATACATTACAATTTACAGGTGATCATGTGTGTGTGCCATCCATTTTACTGTGTGTGCAGGTGGAGAGGTGTGTCAGTCCGTAGGGGCCTACACTGTCAGAGTATGTGCTATACGTTCCCTCTTTACCAAGGCATAGGCATATTGGGCACGCCTCCATCTGCCTACTGGGGCTGGCACAGGGTGTTCGTGGTCTGAATCCCTCTGTGCCTGTGATGGCCTTGGCAATTGTGGTGGGCTGTGAGGGCCTTCACCATTTTGTTCCTGCTGCAGCTATTTCCGCAGGGTCATATTATGTAGCATGGCACATACTATGAGGATGTGGGCACACGTGCCTGGAGAGAACTGCAAGGCTCCACCAGATATGTCCAAGCAACGGAACCGTGATTTCAGCATCCCAAACACACACTCTATGATGATTCTGGTTTGTACGTGTGCCTCATTATGGCATTCTTGCATGGGTGTGTGTGCATTTCTGATGGGAATCATCATCCACGACTCCAATGCATAGCTAGCATCCCCACAAGGTGGCCATGTGGGATGTCCCCAGTGGCGGATTCAGGAATTTGCAGAAGGGGGGTGCAGTATGCAAAGTAGGCTACAAGGGGGTAGAACACCAGGGATTGGGGGGGCTGTGGATAGCTCACCTTAAAGGACAACAATGGGAGTCTATTATTAAATGCTCAAATTCCCTGTCCTTTTTCTCCCTATTTATTGTCCCTGCTATGAATAAACAACAACACAGCATTTAAAATATTTTAAATCAACTGTTTCTCTCTGCTAGAACAGTACCTTACTGTACTGTGGTGGTTTCACTTTCAAAAAAAACTTTTATCCCTCCCAGGAAAAGCTTGTTGCAGTCTCCAATTCATTTATGTCATCAAGGCCACTGAATACATGTAGGTTTCTGACCAATTCCCTCCCCTAACTGACATCACTATGACTGTCCTAAACCCCCCATTGATGTGATGTCACAGCTCCCTAGTCCTTCCCCTACAGAAAGTAAAGGCTAGAACAAGGAAACAGTATGAGTGAAGTCTCCTGCTGTGAGCTGTCAATCACAGCAGGTAACAGCTCAAATTACCCTTAGCACTTTGACAGCTAGGGAAGTTAGATAGCATCTTTATGGCCTAGCCTATGAAGTGATTTAATTTCAGATATTTTTCTAAAGTTTGATGGACTGAAGTTAAACCTTCAGTTTCCTCTATTAAAACATATACATTTAAACAGTTACAATAGTGCATGTACATTTGTGTTCTCTCCAGTAAGGCACACCGTGATGACATTTCAAACACAAGCACTTTACAAATTCCTTTCCAGCACAAATGTCTGTACAAATCAGTTTGATACACACGACATACAGTTCTAATACATTTGTAAAACCAGCAGCTTGAATGACCTATAGTTCTAATACATTTGTAACATAAAGCATCTTGCATAAATCAGTTTGATATTCACAAATGACATATAATTATTTACAAATTTCCAGCAAGCTGTGCTGGCAGTACTGCCTTTCATCACAAGAACTTCATAAAGTACAGTACTGTCACACTGTACTGTTTGACATAACATTTTTTGAATGAGCTTTCATTGCACTATTATTGTATGCTGGATTTCATTCTCATTTATACTCTACTTCAGATATTAAAGTCACAAAACATGTCTAAATCTCTAAATTATAGCTTAAACAGGATGAAAGTTTGATCTGTTCTCAAATACTCTGGGGGAAAAAAATCACAAAATCTTACAGGTAACAGCTGTACATACCTTCTACTGTTTTGACTGACCAATAACCAGAGCATTCTGCTGTTAACTTCTCTGTTGCCAACTTTTTTCTTCTCTCAGTTCTAACCTTCTCCACTTCTTTGATCATATGTACACAAATCAAATCAGGACTAAACAGTTGTGCAGTAAATAAGCTACTGCAAAAGCTCCAATTCATTGGCCACCTAAGTTGAAAATGTCTTCAGCCCACGTATATGAAACTTTCTTTCACCCTCAAAACCAAATTCCTACCTCATATATTTTAGCTTTTCCCAATCTACTGCCAGATCCTATCTTCTATCGAACACTGCAAACACGAATGCCCAAATGGTCATCATCTAAATGTCGAGAAAATATGCGAGAAATCTGACACTAAGACATTAGCTAACCAGTCCACACAAACTACAGTACAATAAACAGTTTCCCTGCCTACCTTAATTCAGAAGTGATGTGAATTGAAAAAGTAAGTAACACAAAAGCGGTTTTAACATTGTATAATAACTTTGCATACCAAGCTGCAATAGACAGGGGGCCAGATTCAATAAAGCCTACAGTAAAAATACGTATAAGAACATTCTTATCACATTTTTATGCTTTCTAGTCACTCAGATTACACCAAGTGTACATATAGTCTACACTATGTGGTAACTTTTATGAATCCTTGTCAATATTTAAAGCTGCAAGAATATCAGTAGGAAAACTAAACTTAGGAGGAAGAAGATGTGAGTTATGTCTGTGTTGTCTGTTCACTCAGAGTGATGTACACTTAGTTATTGAATCCTGGGGAGGGAAGTTCATTGTTTCAGCAATTTAAAAATGAAAGACAGATCTTAACTGTAATCATAGAAATATTTGAAGACCCCCCCACATATAAATATGGCCTTTTTGTGTTTTACAGTAGTCAGGACCACAGAGAAACATGTAGGGAAAGAATAGCATTTTATTTAAAATGCTAATTTTAATGATGTTCATACTATCCCAGAATGAAAATGCTAAATATAGTTCATTTTGAAAGGTCTAAAACAGTTATGCCTATACTGTACCTGACCCTGTGCCATCTAGAAACTGTTGTTCTCTGACAGTCTTTATAAGCCTCAAGGGGGACTCTACTGAGACACAAATGGGTATAGAAAGGAAAGAACAGATGACTTTTGTTATAGACGTACCATTCACAAGCAATTTAAGGGACTACAGTGAAGTTCATTTTGTCAACAGACAAATCAGTAACAGCAACCATAACAACAATGTACTGCAAGGAGAGCAAAGATTGCACTCTGATATTAGGAAAAAGTCTATCAGGTAATCACCACTATAGCATGAGACCCAATCTTAACAACTGTTAAGCTCCCCCCTTCTTAACTTTTTAAGATTGGGTCTCAATGTAGGTAGAAAACATGGTACCAGCACTGACCAACAAACGACAGTGGCAGAATAAAATAAATTTGATTCTGCCTGCTGTTTGTGCTGGTAATGTGTTCTTCATTATAAACTTAGAAAGTTCCTATAATAAAAAGATTTATGTTAGCCTGCATTTTCTAAAGGATATGAAGTTTAAAACTCAAATATATGTCATCATTTAGTGATTTAGTCCTCAGTGATTCGTCATAAAATGACAGATTTTTTGAGGAACAGACCAAATATATGAGGCAAAAAAATTGGAACATTCTGCAAAAATCTGGACAGTTGAGAGGCATGGAAGGTGAGTGAGTACAAACATAAGAGATGAGTTACACCATCTTTCTGACAGCACTTACTAACTGCTTTACGGCTTTGAAAGACGGCAAAACATTTACCGTTTTTCCCCTATAACTAGTACTACATGGAACAGATAAAGCCCTGTGTACTACAAAGAACTATGATCGGTGCTGTGATCATAATCCTTAGTTATATGTTCTCGACTTGGATGCCAAGATTCACCTTTCAAGCTTCACTGTCAAGGTGAATTTCTTGGCATTCATGTGTTGAACACATACTGTAGTTATGGTTGCAACCTGTTGATATTCCTCTATATAATCTTTAATGGTGAAAAGAATGAGAAGACGTACAACAGCGGTAATAAAATCTAGTTATAAAACTGAATACAACAGTAGCTGCGTAGATTGCGGAGAGCTAACAGAAATGTTAGTCTAAGCAACAGAAATTAGAAATCTGAGGATGAAGGTTAAGTAAAACAGTAATGTTTATTTATTAACAGAAGATCAGATAATAACCTAAACAATATCCAGTAAATATAATTTGGGCTGGGAAAAGTTGCTGGCATCAGCAAATCCATTGTAATAATCAAATGAAGGCTATATATGCAGACAAAAAGCTTTTCTTTCTCATTTGGTCTAAATGTGAGAGGAAATCAAATGACAAATGAAGGAGAAACCAGTAAATCTTATACTTCGCTGTAATCACACAACAAGTAAAAGTTAATATTTGTTACAGTAAAGATGGATAAAGGAGTACAGCTCGGGGAACTAATGATGCTAGAAGACAGACAGTACAGTACAATGTTTCCACAATATAAGCAATAAGTTGGAAAATCTATCTGCCCAATACAGTCAGGTAAACCAATAAGGCTTACCAGCACGCAATTAAGGAAACTAAAATCTATAAAATAGTTGTGAGGAAAGGGCACACGCAAAAAAATTCAAACGGCAGGAGACTAAAGTCTGCAGCAAATAAGATTATAGCTTTCCATTGCAATCACATTCATTAATCCCTACTGGACTTACTTAACTGCAGTTTAAGTTCTGTAAATTCACTTTTATGGGATTCAAGCAAACTTTCAATTTTCTAAACCAACCAAGTTAGAAGCCGGACAGCTGGACACGTGATAAATACTTTTTTTACTGCCTTTTTTCCTTACTCAAAATAATGCTCATGCCCTTGCCCGCCTCACAATCTTGTACTATTTGCGAGCACGGCTCCAGCGATATCATCGCATTTGACATTGCGCCCATGCGCCTGCATGCCTATGCGTGTGGAGTGTTGTTGCTATCAGGCAATTCTGTAAACAAATTCTGTTTTAAAGGAGCTACTAAAAAAAATTGTCACCCTGTTATTTTAACACCAAATTAATGTTTGTCCAGGAAATACCAGACAGTTGATAGATACTGGGATATAACTGTGAAACAAAAAACACCTGATAAGCTACCTATCTTAAATTAGCATTTTTGCACAATGTGCAATTGTTTTATTTTGACTAGGATGGCTTCCCCTGGGTCCCTGTGCTTGCGCTGTTGCTACCTCATTCACATAACTTATACCGGAATGCCACAGTGCATATGTCAACTGATGTCCCAGGCAAATGGCCACACAAAGTAAAGTATAAAGGGGGCGGGAAGTAGCCGAAGCATGGATCGACCTAAAACTTTAAATCTTTCTAAGAGAAAATCAAACATTTATATATATATACACTTTTGTTATTTATTTAATTTCTGTGAATTGCTTCCTTTTCAAGCTAGTGCCCGGGTGATTGTCCCTCTCACCCTCCCTCCCCCCCTTCTATGCTACTGGCTGCATGTATTCACCCAAAGGAAATAATTATATCACACCTGTTTTTTTTTTGTTTCTTTTAATTAACTTGAACTATTTTCCCATATCCTCTGAAAAACCTCCCAGCATGCTGCTCTCTCCCTCTCTCAGGCTTGGAAGTGTACGTTTGTCACATGCTCACAGACAGTAGTTTTTTTTCCTCCCACAAAGTCCTCTAGCCTGAACAAAACTGTCAGTCACACTGGCAACACAACTGTAGGAGCCAATCAGGATCTTAGAATGAGCTTATCAACTGATCAATCTAAAATCCTGAGCAGCTCTCCTGGTTATATCTCCCATAGTGACTTCTGATGTTAAAGGCATACAAAAAAGCTTCTCTAACTAACGTGGATTGAAAAGGTATCATTAAATTAGAAACAGTAAGAGGAATACCCCTTCAACTGTGTACCGATTTGGTGGTAAATTTTCAGATTTTAAAACATAACAGTTAGAAAAGCTTTTATGGTGCTAGACTGTACGGCATGTGTTCTAGCAAAAAGGAGGGGGTGCGCGCCCCTGCGCCAAAGCTTAAATCCACCAATGGTCCCCCCTGACAAATACCTGATACAGTTGTGAGGCATGCCACATGTGGGAGTCATGGTAGCTTCCAGGGCTGCCAGCACACACATCCATGATAGTGCCCTGGGCATTGCACATGACCTGGCAGTTGATGGAGTGGTATCCCTTGTGGTTTATGTAGCGCCTACCATGCTCACCGGGTGGTGACTTGATATGTATGTGCGTGCAGTCTATCGCACCCAGTACCTCTGGGTAGTGTGCCACATGGTGGAAGAGACGCATATTGCTGGAAAACTCCTCCTGAGTTCGGGGGAAGTATATATGCTCATTGGCATGTGGTAACATGGCATCCAGGAACTGGTGTAGTACCCTGGATGCTGATGCCTGTGAGATCCCCATTATATCTCCAGTTGGCCTTTGAAAGGTACCTGTGGCTAGTATTCGCAAGCTTATACATACCTTCATGTCCACTGGGATGGGTTCCCCTCTGTTGTTTCTGGATCTCAGGCATGGCCGGCACAGCTCAACTATTTGCTGTAAGATGTCCCTGTCCACCCTGTAATGCTCTACTATCTCCAGATCATGTAGCCCCTGGTAGGTTACCCTTGGTCTGAACACTCTTCTCCTCCTCCGGGGCCTGCAGTGGTTGTTAGCATCATCCTCCACAACACCGTCAGTCTCTAACACATGGTGATGAATCACAGCTATGGCAGCTCCCAGCATGTACATTGTAAAAGTTCCCCGTATGTTTACACCTATGGTGCAGTGTTTGGGAATACAGAGGTGTGTATGGGATGCTTTCACGCTTTATACTATTGTGCTGTGAACACCGATGATGTCATAGGGTGTGTATGTACGATCGTAGCTAAAGGGTATCTTATGTGTTTTACGACAGGAACTACTATTGTGGTGCCTTTGGTGTTGAATTACATTTGGCTGCCATGGATTACCTCTTGCCTTCCCTTTACATTTCTTAACGTTTCACCTCCCATTTTCTGGCATGCATCCAGCAGCCTGCTTTCATTTGTACTTTCCTACACCTGGCTTATCTTGCGTAATGTGTTCTATGGCCGGTCTACTGCAGGTTTGCTTTGCTCTGCTATGACAGTTCTCTTTTCTTTGCAATCCGACACCTCCCCTATCCTGTTTTTTAGGTTTCTGCAAGCAGACTTGTCAGCTGCCGTCAATTGCCCGCTGTGAGTTAATAGGTGTTAATTGCTCAGTTGTACTCCAATTACCCTACTGCAGCATTTCCTTATTTTTTTCCCCTGACCTTCCTGTTTGAGCTATGGTGCGCGGCACGTGCGTCCGCTTACCAGGTTTTGGGCACGTTTTCCTCCCCGTACACATGCACTTTCGGGCACCATATGTGCTCTCAGCTAAACGATGCTATACCCACCTCCCCAACCCTGTCCTGCGGCTTTGCTTAGCAACGGCCAGGCTGGATTTGCATTGCTCCAATGTGCTTATAGCTACGGTGGCACACCCCACTGCTGATGTCATGTATACCTCTAAGCCACTCCTCAGTGCTGTAGCGCTGCACCATATGGTACATCCTTAGTCCAGCGGGACGTTTGTGATTCACTATTACCTGCCTCATTTGCATGGCATTGACTACTAATTCCTAGTTACCGTGCCGAACACTGTCACAGACCCTTAGCAAACCTTGCAGCTTGGTTGTGGTGTACCATGCATACCATTGAGTATTATGGTGAAATCATGATTTGTATTACATTGCGATTTTATGACATTTGTATATATTTTCTTTGTGTTCCCGTTTGCGCACACATGCCCTGCGGTTGTACTTTGCGTTACAGTGGACATGACATTAAATGTTGTTTTTTAGGTGTTGTGCATCTTTTCTTATGCCATTGGCTGTATATTTAGCCATTGGCATATGCTAACTTTGTAATACATGAGTCTGGTCCACTTTCATAGCTCTGATGTTCTGTTTGGAAAAATGTAAACCATGTTTTTTGGTTTACATTTCTGTGGGCTTATGCTACGCCTGCACCACTTCATGAATCGCTATGTACCTTCATTTGCATGGGGCGGCACTGCGCATGGGGTGATTAGCATACCTAAGCTGAGGGCTGCACAGATCTGGCGTACGCCGGTAGTGCACGTGGAATTGGATCATACCTGAATCGCTCGGTGGCCATGTTTGGCATTATACCGCCTACGCTACGCCTGCACCTGGCGCAAGCTTCATGAATCCCGGGGAACATGTTTTGTTATTATTGCAATAATAAAAACATAGCTGTGAGGCTATAATTATAAAGAAGTGAAATGTTATAATTACCTGAACCTGAGACATAAACAGAGCCTGTCACTGTAAGAAGCAATGTCAAGTTAAAACTAAAAATAAAATTTTTGTGAAAAGTATGCAGCTAAAGAACTGAAATTACCAATGTTTTCACTGTTAAAAAATAAAGGAAAATAAGTGCTTGCATCTGCTTTTTTGTCAATGATAAAAGCTTGATAAAGAAATTGGTACACAGGCAGCTGTTTCTACTCTGTGTGAAACTTTTTCAGTTTATGTTTCTAAATAAATTATTACAAGCTTGTTAATTTGGACTTAAAATGTATCCTGGATAGAATTTATCAGTTCTGTGCTGAATTATGGCTACAGAAGGGAAATCTGTCGTTATTTGAGGTGAAAGAAGATTGTTGTTTATGAGGAAGAATTGATTACAAGGTATTGCTTTAAACAATAAAAAGGGTAAAAGTACTCAAAGTGTCCCAGATGAGTTATTTATTTATTTATTTACTTTATTTATTTACATTTGTTTACCGGGAAAGTCCAACTGGGCTAGAAGCCCATTTTCAGCAGAGGCCCGGGGAAAAAAGCTCCACAGAAATACAAGAAAATACAATTAGATAGTACAATAGTATACATACAGTAAGATGCAGAATACACATCATCTAGTTAGTCTATATAAAGTAGCATTCAATAGAGTCTTCTAGTAAATACAGGTTCAAAAAGAAAAACACAAGCATTTCAGTGAAGATCACTGTGAGAAAAATAAAATTAGTACTGTGCACATATTAAATAATAGTTATGAACAAATTATATTTCCTTTATATGTATTTTACGATTAGTAATAAACACTGAGGAGAGGGAGAAAATGAGGAAAGGGGTGGACAGTATGCTGACAGAGTTATAGATATCTTGTCAGTCAGGTTTGGTGCAGCAGCAATGCCAGTTCTTGGATAGATGTTCAAATTGCAGTTGCTTGAAATTGGTAGATTCAGGTGTGTTTTGGAGGGTGTGTGGTAGAGAAGTTAAATGTACTGCGGGAAGTGCTTGAGATGCATGGTGAAGTGTGTTGAGATGATTTGGGTACAATACATGATATCAAATTCATAATTTTGGTGAATCTGAATGTTTTTCCAAAGTTCTGTAATAGTCATACCATGCCATTTATAAGGTAAGAGAACAGAGAGCCAGAAAAGCATTAGAAGGATTAGAAAAGGCTAAATTAAAGCACTGTAAATAGATTGCAACTACTGTTCCAGTAGCAAAAGGAGCCTATTGCAATTGGTTACTGTGGTGATTACATGTTAGCTGCAAACACAGCACTAGAAACACGGGAACATCCATCACCAAGACTGAAAGAGTTGATGGCCTTACCAAGTGCTCAGATCATGTGATCAAGAACATATCTAGCATTCATCTGTTTCAGTGTCAATATTTCAGTAGGTAGTACACTCACATTTAGTGATGGAAAATCAGAAGGCTGTAGGTTTTGTTCCCACCCTAGGTGCTTGAATTCATTTTCCAGTACTGACAATGGAAAGCAGGATACTGTGGAAGGTTGGGGTTGACTGTACTCCTGAGTCTGCCATCTTTTGGATGAGATGTTAAATTGAGGCCCCATCTGCCTGAGCTGGTGGTAACTCAGATGGATGTAAAAGAGCCCGTAGCTCTTACAGAAAAAAGAGGCAGGTAAGTTCCCTGGTGTCTTGGCCAAATCTTTCCTACTCAGTATGAATACAACCTCAGGTCTCCCCTGAAAAGATTCCACTGGCCTTATGAGACTCACACAGTCAACAAAGCATAAGTAAATAAATAGAATAAAGAAGGCGTTGAGAAATGGCTGTAAGAAGCATTTAATGATTGACAGGCTGGTCTGTAACAGATTGCCATTTAGTATTTGTTCATCTTCCATTTTTTTTTCAAAACGTTGTGGAAATCCTGCTGAAACATTTCAATATTGTAGTGTACCTCGATTTATTGGTTACAGGAAAAACAGACATTGGATATCTGCGCAACTTGCAGAAAATGTTGGAGAGAGTGCAAGAGCATGGATTAAGAATTAAAAAGTTTAAATGTGAATTCAGCAACTCACAAGTCGAGTATATGGGCATGCATTAGATAAAAAATGTTATTTCTCCTTCAGTTGAGAAGGTAAAGGCAATACATGCAGTCTCACCCCTCCCGCATTTGTGAAAGAGTGTAAACATTTTTGGCCTTAGTAAACTACTATGGAGAGTTTGTACCAAGTAAAACAATGTTGTTGGCACTTCCTGTGGAAAAGAAATAATCACATACTGAAAAAGAAATCCTATCTTTGGTTTTTATAGTGAAACATTCCATTAGTATCTGTGGGGTAGAAAATTCAAGTAGGTGGCAGATTATGAACTGTTTGTACAACATAAAAGTCTCTATGCCATGGCAGAATCATGTATCCAAAGTTGGACAACATAAAATGTCTGTATGTCATGGCAGTAACATGTATCCAAAGCTGGAATATTATTTTGTCGAATAATGACCATCAGGCTTGTAGAGAACTTCCAAGAGGCATTAAGAATGCACATGGGCTTTTGAAAAATCCATTTCCATAATTAAGAGTGACAGGGTATATTCATAGTTCTCAACCTCTTAGCACAAAAAATCTGGACAAAGCCATAAATAATGGGGGGATAATGCCCCCAAAATAGGGACAATTTTTAAATATTCTCTTATGAACTTAGAAAGATGCTTGAATAAAAGGTCATGTGTTACAGTGCATTTTCTCATGGATATGAAGTCTGAAACTCAAATGGCTATAATTTTTAGTGAGTCTAATCCTCACTGATTTACCATGAAAATAAAAAAAAAATCAAAAATTTTATGAGGAACAGACCAAAATATGAGGTAAAATCTGGACATTTTGCGAAAATCTGGACAGTTGTGAGGTATGGGTATATTAATCACCTGATACAAGATAATTTTTGAGAAGTCTCAGAAAAGGTTAAACTGAGAGTCTGAATGACTTGAACTGATTGACTGAAAACTTTTCAGTGTGTGTTGGGTTATAAAGCAGAAGTTTGGCCTCATCAGGTGGATGGAAGCTTGAAAGTATACTACAACAAATGATCTGAATTATCTGTAGATAATGCTTGTGTCCTCTGGGATACTAGGGGTTAATCCCTGGAAACATAAAAAAAACATTTGGAATTCATTCATTTTCTGTTGATGACCATGATCCATTAAAAGTAACACAGGAGCTAGAGCCTCTCCCAGCATTCACTTGGTGTAAGAAAAAGAAACTAAGCCTGGATGGGGAATCGGTCATGGCAGGATGCACATATGAACAGTTAACATGACATGCACTCCTACAGGCAATTTAGAGAAACAGCAGTTCACTTACAGCACACTTGGCTCATAAGTTTGTCTTGTGGACAAATGTAGATATTGAAATAGAGCATATACATATATATATATATATATATATATATATATATATATATATATATATATATATATATATATATATATGGGCCTACTTTGTTTGATAGGAAACACATTTCACTGAAACTTATTTCGTCGAAGCCTCATTTCACTGAAAATTAATTGTCTGAGCACAATTCACTGAAAGCTCACTTCACTGAAAACTCATTTGACTGAAACTCATTTTGTCTAAACCGATATATGCCCTTTTCTCCACTGTAGTGCGATCCTGGAGTTAGTATATATATATATATATATATATATATATATATATATATATATATATATATATATATATATATATATATATATAAAATAAGGGGGTGTGAGGGGGCACAGCCCCCCACCTGTTTTAAATGTTGTAAACCATAGACATGGATTCTTACAAGACAAATTAATAACTCTTTCCAGAAAATAATGTACCCAAACTATCTATGCCGCCCTCACCACCCAATGTGGGGGCTGTGCCCCCCTGATTATATATACTAACTCCAGAATTGCACTACAGTGGGGAACAAGGCATATACCTGTTTAGACTAAATGAGTTTCAGTCAAATGTGTTTTCAGTGAATTGAGCTTTCAATGAGTTGTGCTCAGGGAATTCATTTTCAGTGAAATGAAGCTTCAACGAAATGAGTTTCTATCAAACAAAGTAGACCCATATATATATATATATATATATATATATATATATATATATATATATATATATATATATATATATATATATATATATTCTATATACATATATATATATATATCTTGAGCATTTTCTGGCTTGTTAAACTTGATTTCTGTATTAGTAGCTGTATTTAGAGCACAACCAAAAGCTGTTTGCTGAATTTCCTGTTTGCACTTAATTTTAAATCGTTTTTTTCTTAAAACTTGCATATTTTCTGTCCTTGACCTAGCACTCTTGTGTGGGGTCATTTACTGCACTGTTATAACTTGATATTACTTGTGAACCTCTGCTATCTCTGTAAAAAACAAAAACAAAAAAAAATCTTGCTTTTTCACACTTTTCTGAGAGTTAAAAAGTTCAGTTACAGGCTTGCTGTTCCTGAACTGTTTGAAAGTTTCTGTGAGGCCATTTTTGCTTGGGCTGAAGGAGGGTCTCTCTGTTGATCAGTAGCAGTGACTAACATTGAGCAGCTTCCCTGCCCCCCGTAGAGGTGGTTACTGACTTGAAACTGTAGTTTTATTTTCCCTTTTGGGTCTATTCCTGCTTTCCAGCCCCTGCTATCAAGCACGCTTAAACGTGCTTTAGCGATTTAGCGCAGAGTTGCCACTAGAGCAGCATCGGGCAGCGCCGGTTAAACAAGGTTAAACTCTTTCTGGCTCCAGAAAGTCTGTTCTTCAATTTTTCCCTTAGAACTGCTCTGTTAGGAACCTAAACAGTTTACACCTACACTAAAAAGTGCAGCACTTGTTCCAAATAGCTTTTCTTCTCAAAAAGCTCAGCACTTGTCTTATAAGCATATCCCTTGTCTTATAAGCATTCTCTTAGCAGGTCAAGCACTCCCCTGCTAAGCCCACTACTTTTCTGTCTCATACCAACTCATAATTCTTTCTAGCATGTCGAAGGGTCAGATGCTGGCGTCCTCTCCTGCCCAGTTGGTGAATCTGGGAATTCTGAGACAATGTTACAATTGCCTCATGTACACGGACAACCCTCTCCTCCTCCCACGTAACACTAACACTTGTGAGAGATGCAGCTATTTAGCCAGACTGGAGGCTGAGCTCTCTCAACTCAGGACTGGCAAGACCAGGCAGGAGGAGAAGGCAACTACACACACCACAATACCAGTCTCACATAACTCAACCACACCACTAAATCAAACACATAAACACACTAAGACATACTCGGAGGCTCTGAGTAAAAATTTACCTAAACAGCAGAGGCCTCCAAAGCAGACACCCAAGCAACTGCAAACTCAATACACCACACAAACAACACATAAACAACAAAATCAGTGTGCAAAGCAGTCACTGCCCTTAAGACCAAATACAACACCAAACATACTTGTCATAGGTGACTCCATAGTCAGACACACTGGCGTCCCGCTCACCAGACTGAGTAAGGAGAAGGTCACAGTAAGCTGCCTGTCGGGCGCTAGAATCCGCCACATAACACAAGCACTCAGGTCTCTCAACAGCAGGTACAAGTATGACTCAGTCATTGTCCACGCTGGTGTCAACGACCTGAGACGTACCTCCTTGGACTACATGAAAAGAGACATTGAGGAGCTCTCTGATTATGTAGCCCAGGCAGGTATGACCCTGACCTTGAGCAGTATCCTACCTTCACCTAGAATGATGCCACAATACAGTGATAAGATGATCAGCTTTAATAATTGGCTTAAATTCTGGTGTCATTCAAAGGGGATCCAATGTCTGTCTGCCTGGGATGACATGCTGGACAAGCCACGCTGCTTCGCAAGGGACGCTTGCACCTGTCACCCCTAGGCTTCCGGATATTGGCAAAGGCTCTTGCCACCCCCATAGTGCCTTTTTTAGGCAAGGCTCAAATTCTAAACCAACCACCCTAGAACACAAAGTAAAAAAACTAAGGGTAATGCTGCTCAATGCCAGAAGTCTCAATCTCAAGATGCACGCACTCGAGGCCCTTCTCAGTATGGAGAACATTGATGTCTGTGCTGTGACAGAAACCTGGTTCAAGGCTCCTGAGAGCACCCCAGCACTATCAGGTTTCACCTCATATCATGTGTTCCGGCCCCAAAATCCGGACAACACCAAGAAAGGAGGGGGGGTGTCCATATTCATAAAGGACACCCACACCTCAAGGTTGGTGGCAACGCACGATGCATCGGAGACCATCCAGGTGCAATTAACCATAGGCAAGACTGCTCTGCAATTTGTAGCATGTTACAGGCCACCCTCTCAAACTCAGGAACCTCACATGGCCTTCCTGAAAACAATGGAGGGATAAATGTATCTCCAAACACCATCATACTAGGTGACTTCAACTACCCTAATATAGACTGGGAACACTACTCAAGCCCAAACACTCTAGCCCAAAGGTTCCTGGAGTTCATAAACTCAAATGCCATGGAACAACTAGTCACCATCCCCACAAGAGGAGAAAACATACTTGATCTCATCATCACGAACATGGGATCACAATGTTCAACACCGAAGTATACCCCTCACTGGTGAGATCAGATCATAAACTAATCTCGCTGGAGGTCCTCATCCGCCCCCACCTGAAATAAAAAGACCACAGTGAAAAACTTCTCAAAAGCCGACTTCACACTTCTAAAACTAGTGTGGTCTCCTTTAAGGCCCCTGAGCCAGTGGTAAACATTACTCAAACCGCTGAATCACTTACAAATGCCTTCTACCAGCACCTACAGGACTGCATGGATCAGGCAATCCCAAACAAAACTAAGACTCTTTGTACCAAAGGCAAGCGTCCAGTCTGGTGGACCCCAGCCATAAACAAGCTCTAAAACAAAAGGAGGAAGCTACTACAAGATAGAGCAAAATCCTTGAAAGGTAAGACACCTTTGATCATTATAAGTAAAAACTAAGAGCTCTCATAAAATCATCCAAGGCAAATTTTGAGAGAAAAATCGCCAAGGACTCAAAAGACAATCATAAGGCCTTCTTTAGCTATGTTAGAAACCTAGGAGGAAACTCCCAGATATGCTCAGAATTAGTTCAAAATGATGTGAAGATTACTGAACCTACACACATTGCCAACATACTGGCTGACAGGTTCAGTGCAAACTCCCCCTCCCCAAAGGAGAGATATCTATACCAGAGGATTGTAGCCCCCAAACATCTCAAACGCCCAGGTGAGAACTGCTCTCTCCAAAGCAAAAACACAGCATCCATGGGACGGATGGTGTCCCCGGCTGTGTGCTCCACGAACTCAATGAGGAATTAAACCCGCAGTTAGGACAGCTGTTTAATCTTAGCCTCACCTCAGGATACATACCCAAGGAGTGGCGCATGGCGACTGTGGTCCCACTTCACAAGGGCGGTGCCTCCACCGACCCTGGAAATTACCGTCCCATTAGCTTGACAAGCCTTATCTGCAAAGCCATGGAGAGGATCATAATGGAACTCATAAATAAAGACATAGGGAACATGCAGACTTTGGATCCAACCCAGTTTGGCTTTGTCAAAGGCAGATCATGCCTTTTAAACTTGGTTGACTTTTTCGAAACAGTCACCAAGGCCATTGATGAGGAAAGGCAGTCCATACAGCCTACCTTGACCTGGCAAAGGCCTTCGACACAATACCCCACTCAGGTATCATCGAAAAACTCATCAGCTTGAATGTAAACCCATACATCACAAGATGGGTTGCAAACTGGCTAAGTGACAGAACCCACAGGGTCAGAGTTGCTGGAGCCATGTCAGACTCAAAGCCTGTCACAAGTGGTGTCCCACAGGGCTCAGTCCTGGGTCCACTCTTGTTCAGCATCTACTTTTCTGAAGTACAAGCAAACACAGGAGGGTTATGGCTGACAAAGTTTGCAGATGACTGCAAACTTGGCGCCATAGTCGAAAACACATCTGACACAGATATCCTTCAGAAGGGCCTCACAGAAACGGATAACTGGTGCCAGAGCCATGGCCTAAAGTTAAATGCCAAGAAATGCATAGTCATACCCTTCGGGAAAAACAAGGTTACCCCTAGCTACCATATAGGTGGCAATCCACTGAGCACAGAAGAAGTCATCAGGGATCTGGGGACCCAGGTTGACAGTAGCCTTTCGTTTGACACTCATGTTGCTAAAGTAGTTAGGAAAACCTTCTACATTGCCCACCTGATCATGAAGGGATTCACATCTAGATCAAGGGAGGTCATCGTCCCCCTGTACTCATCACTCATAAGACCTATGATTGAGTACAATGCCCCATTCAGAATGTATCTGACCCGACACCTGCAGCAGCTGGAAAGGCCCCAAAAGTTCCTCACCAAAAGGATAAAGGATCTCGAATATGTCTTATGCTGCCCGACTGAAAGAACTCCAGCTCTATTCAGTCTCATACCGCTTGCTCAGAGGTGACCTGTGCCTGACATATAAGGCCACGTCAAACCCTGATTTGATGAATATGCTTCACCTCAAAAAAATCTAGATCCCTCAGAACCACAAGGGCGGGAGACTTAAACCTTGACACGGTTATTAATAGAACGTGCTGGAGGGACAGATTCATCACCCAGAGACTCCCTATGCTGTGGAACAAAATCCCGGTACATGTGAGGCAGAGCACCTCGCTGGCCTTGTTCAAGAGGAATCTTGACCAATGGATGGGGGATCGCAGATATACCCCAGGGATTACTTCAGTGTCACTGCTTGATAGAGGCACAGCAAAATAATAGGCATAGTTTTATTCAAACTAAAGGGGTGGCGAAAGCCAAATAACTATGGGCTAGGCTTATAAATGCCCTTGGGCAGATAGCCTAGTATGAACCTATGAACCTATGTGTATCATCTCAGAAGGAAAACAGAATGCCTTGAGAAAAATCTATTGATCTACATTAATTTCCATAACAGCCATGGAAAAACACACATAAAATTTGCAGGTACTTTTATTAACGGTTTACTATTGTTTGTGCGAAGGACATTCTATCAGCTGCAATGTGCCGAAAAACAGAATGTCAAACGCACAAACAGTTTTGCACCAGACAGTTGACTCCACTTATGCGAATGCACAACTGCATTTGCATAAGTGTAAATCGACTATCTGCACGGAGATCGCGGTATAGTGGGGAGTGGAAATTCATCCACATCCCCACTGTAGTGCAATCTCGGAGTTAGAATATATAAGTAGGGTGTGTGTGTGTGTGTGTGTGTGTGTGTGTGTGTGTGTGTGTGTGTGTGTGTGTGATAGCTGTATAGGAGTTTGATTTACGTCAGCTACTATACGGCTATGACGTGGTGGTTTTGGCAACAATGTCGAGTCAAATGCTTCGAGCATTTGGTTCGACATTGTGAACGTTAGTTTTTTTTACTTTCGGTATTACCATTCCTTTATTTGAACGGAAAATGTTTTTCCATTTGAATAAACAATAGTAAACCTTTATTAACAGTATGTTCATGATTGCGGTAAATACAAACCAAAGTGGTTTGAAATATTTTGAAGGTCCAAAATTGCATCACAAGCTACAGTCGGCAGAAAAGGTTTCTTGCTTCATATACATTTTTCAAACATATTGTTATGTATATACACTTAGTCTGTGTCAGAAAAATATAATCACTTCATAAAACAAAATTAAACTTATTAATTCATCCAGTGTCCCTGGACATCCTTCTATGAACACCTTAGTGAAAATGTACATACATTTATGACCATGTATAGCAAAAAAAAAAAAAAAAAAACAAAGAAAACAAATGAATGTTTGAACCAGGCATGACTTTGTTAACTTAATGAAATGTAACATAAGTGTTGCTGTGAGAAAAAAGCAGTAGTTACAGAAATTTCAGCATGACATAGAAGGCACTGAGCCATGGATGGGGTCATGTTTCTCACTTAATCAGATTCAGTGTTACTTCAAAATATGTAAGATGGTCCCAACTAAATAGACAAGGCCTTTATTATCAAGAGCTGAAAGTTCAGAAACTAATATCACATATCAAAGGCAAAGTGTCCAACTGAAGGCCTGAATGGCGGTGGTGGGCACTAATAAATCAGTGGTGATAGCACCATCTTTAGGGGTACTGGATGGTAATTTTGAGCGTGAAATACCAGAAGTACCAGAACCTGTGCCAGAATTACATGTTTTTGCATTTTATCTAAAAGGAGAAAGACACCAAAGCAGGTGAATTTGTAAGCTGACTGAGGCTCCAGTTTAGGGACTCATTTTGCATTTAGGCATTTATGTCTACCTCATCAGATGAACTCAGAACTGCTGGCATCCCTGACTTAAAATATATAATGACTTGTCTACTATTGAAAGCAGGAGAGGGTGATGTTGTATATAAAGCCTTGCTATTTGCGTGTGGCAACTTGAATCATCATTTAAAGCAGTTCTGAGCTGCAGTTATAAAATGAAATGGTAGAAGGTTATAGTGTTCCAATATTAAAGTGTGCCTAAAGGCTATAGATGGTCTCCTCATGAGTTGTTTTCTCAGTATACTATATGACCTACACAGAACCTTCACACCATATCCAATAATGGACTGATGCCTGCTAGAGTTGCCAAAATGTGTCCATGATTACATGGTGACGAAGTTACAAATATGCACCTGAACCGCCGAATGGCATCAGAGTTAGGGACAACTTACAGGGGAACCATGTGACGCCACCAGAGAACTATGCACAATAGTATGTGGTAATTGGGGTTACTGCATACTGTAATGGCACAGTAAACTACCAGGAAATGTTAGATAATATTGAATGAGAAGGCACTAAATTACCGGGGCTCTAGAACAGTATGATGAGTATAGTGAGATGTGGTAAAGCAGAGTTATAGAATCTGTCCAAAAATCGAGGCAGGGGTATTTAACAGAAAGCTCACAAATATAGATGAAAGCAAAGGACTTTGCTCTAATCAAACTCATATATGTTTAAAGAGTGTTTAAGGGAGTTACAGCTTCATGAAATGTGTTGTCACATGTGCACAACAGTAACAGTATCAGATTTAAACCATTACTTCTTCTTTCGGCTTTTCCCAGTTAGGGGTCGCCACAGTGGATCACCTGTCCACTCATGATTGGCAGAGGAGTTTTATGGTGTCAAGTTGCCAGCCCAGCGCCCAACCTTCCACAGAAGGCACACACATGAAGACACTCACTCCTAGGGCCAATTTGGAATGTCCAATCCACCTACAGCATGTCTTTGAGATGTGGGAGGAAAACAGAGCACCCGGAGGAAACCCACGTGACCATTACTAAACACATTTAAATAATTAGATTGAAGAATGGTCTTAAATGAAAACACTGCTATGAAGGCAGCTTCATAAGGGCTAACTGTACTACTTAGATGGACTCAGCAAAACATAGGACTTCTCTCTGCTTATCTTATGTGCACTGCAGGATAAAGTTATTAGGAAACTGATGCTGTAGTTTTTTTTTTCTGCAGATGGATACTCACTTATGAAGGAAATAACAGGCCATTGATACCACAGTTTGGACATTTAATGTTATACCGTTCTCTCTTTATTTTTATAATGTTTGTTTGAAAACTGTCTTAAAGCATGTGCAAGCAATGTTGCAGTATTCTGTTAACCAGTGGCACAGAGTATAGCCTCCTTATCCGAGTAAATGTGCATGACAACACTGAAAGCTCACTTAAAATGATAAGTAGGACTGAGTTATAGTGTGGAACTCCTAGAGGCTTCTGAGCAAATGGCAGTTCCGAAGTTTGTATTACACAAGTGACAGGGTTTGATTTGGGGTCAGTAGTATCAGCTGCACACAAGGCATATAGTTTCTGAAGCAGAAGCTAGTGGGATTCAGAATCAAAAGCCGTTAAGAAATCACTGATTAAGATCCCTGTCACTGTGCATACTGCAGTACTGTACAAATTTAGTGTTACTGAACAGACAGATAACAATTTAAACTCATGAAAAACAAACTGAAACAGTAACAGTGTTCTGCTGTACAAAAGTCTATCGCATGTAAGCCTTTCTTGAATTTTGGTCAGTCAAATGTACAGAGAGAGAGAGAGCGAATGGTAGCTTGTAGGTTCTGTAATGCATTCACCAGTAATAAGGAAAAGCAGACGATTCTTCAAACTTTTAGAATTGAATGCCTAGCATAAAAAAAGAGTGCAAAAAGGTGGTGCAATGGGTTGAGACCTGTTGGAACTGTAACAAGGTGTGGTGTAAAAGCAGAAAAGCAGAGGGACTCATGGATTATAATGAAGTCTTAGACTTATGGCTTTGGTAAAATAATTCAACGAGACAGTGCTCTAGAATCATTCTTGTAAAATGATGTTTGTGTTTAGTTAGGCATAACTGGTTAACACATAAAAATAATGTAATTTTAGAGTTAAGGAGAGGAATGCCTGTTCCAAACCAAGAATGCTATAAGCAGTTAGAAACTGATCTAGCGTTAAAGATAAATAAATCAATTTGAACATTGTCATGTTTAAAGAAAAATGGAAAGTTTGCCCTGTGTTTGGAATTCAGAAGTTTGCAGAAGTGATTTTATGTATTGTTATCCTCTTTCAAGTATGTAGGTTAAATAATTTAATTTAGGGAGTATTTAAATGTTTTGGCTAGAGTGGGTCATGATGTATTTACACGTATTTTATGTTGCCCTGTTTTATTTATTTATTTTGTTATCCAGATTAGTATATCTGAACAAAGGTAAACGCATTGACCCAAGGGAATGTGATGTGATGTTCTCCTGCAACCTGATAAGATCATGTCATTTTGAGTCCAGTAAACAATGCTGACTTACAAGGTCAAACTTTGCCCTTGGGAAAGAGCTTCTCTTGAAACCAAAGGAGCAATTAGAGACCCATAAGCTTCATATGCAAAGCCTTGCAAAGACTTATCATGGAAATAATCAATTAGAACATAGTGAACCTTCAAACATTGGACACATCTGTAACTAAATGCCAAAAAAATGCATTATTGTATCATTTGGGAAGTCATCTACTCCAGGGATCTATCACAGTGACAATACACCCCTAAGAGTTGGCCCAGTTGTTCAGGATTTGGGAACTTATGTAGACAGTGACCTAACGTTTGACCAACAAGAGTCCATTGTTGTAAGAAAGGACATCTTATAAACAAAGGCACTGTGTCCAGATCTAGGGGTGCCATTGTCCTCCTTTACTCGGCCCTTATTAGGCCAGTCATTGAGTATGATGCCCCCTTTGGCATGTATCTCTCCGGACACATGCAACAACTGGAACACTCACAGAGATACTTGACTAAAGGGATAAAAGGCCTAAACAAAGTGTCTCACATGGACAGACTCAAAGACTTGTCATTATACTCGGTATCCTACAGACTACTAAGAGGTGACCTGTGTCTGGCATACAAGGCATCCTCCGACCCATTACTGATGGATTTAATGCACACCAGTAAGTCAAATATCAACAGAATTACTTAGTCTAGCAATGTAAACCTCTTCTGCAACATCAACAGAAAGGTTTGGCGGGACAGGTATATCCTGCAGAAATTACCATTATTCTGGAACAGACTCCCCATCCACATAAAACAAAGTTCACCCCTGTCCATTTTCAAGCACGACTTGGCTCTAAGGATGGGAAACAGAAAATTTACCCCAGGTCTGCCACCTGTACTACTAATGGACAGAGGTAGCTCCTAAATGTTTTATCCCATGCATGGGTCCCCCTCAAATTATCTAGGGTATGATCCCACTTATTTTCATTAGGGGTAATACATATTATCAGCCATGGGATGGATAAGGCCAATCTTTAACCAAATGGGATATGTTAATTTAAGCTCCAAAAGGGAAATTGGCTAGGCTTGAAATGGCCCACAAGGGTGTCTAGCCTAGTGTTATTTATTTATTTATTTTACATTTGTTAACTGGGATAGTCCATCTGGGTGTAAGTCAACCTAGTGTTATTTACTTATTTATTTTACATTTGTTAACTGGGATAGTCCATCTGGGTGTAAGCCCATTTTCAGTGGTGGAGGCCTGGGGAGAAAAGCTCCAGAAATACAAATTACATAGACATTAATATAAAAGGAACAAATACAATAGTATAAAAAGAAAAAATACAAATGTACAATTGGCATCTTAGATATAACATCAAAATTATAGAAATAAATAGTATACAATGATATAAAAATTGTGCAAGAAGGAATGAGTTGTTTAGTTTTCATAGAAGATATTTGAAAGTATGTTTATCTTTTTAGTCAAGTTAGTATAAAAACAGATAGAGAGGGGTTAAAAGACAGGAAAACATCAGGCATGTAAGCAGAGGTTCACAGGATGGGGAATAAGACATACAGGGAAGAAGCTATCCTGGGTTAGTACCGGGTAGTACTTACTTATGAACCTATGAGCATTTTGTATTATCTTTTAGCTGTAGCTAAATGTAACATACAATGTGCTTGTTTGCTTTATCTGCAAACAAAACAGCTTTATTTTACAGCAACAGTTCTTCTCTGACTATAGCACCTTAAAATAGGCTGTTCAACATCCTGCATACTTAGCAGATTGCCAAAAATAATTATGATTATAAAAAAGTATGTGTATTATATTTTCTTAGCAGCTGTGCAGAAGAATTCAGAGTATTATTTTTTCTGACTGCTTTATATACCAATTTCTCAAATATATATTACCAAGAGAGAAGCAAGCAATAGTAGTAATAAAAAATAGTGCAAATTCTGCTAATGTTTCAGGACAGCAGACAGCATGCTCATATCAGAAAGGGCAATTGATTGAAGAGACATTTTATATACCGGACAGACTCTAGGACCAGAATTCCCAGAAAAATAGCAGCAGCACAACTTACCCTGCACCAGAGTGCTGAGCTGAGCTGCTTTGCTACTGTGCTTTGGAATTCACATTCATGCATATTCCTACAAGGGCTACATCTCATTACCACGAGGAATTTGAATAACTATGAATTGTTCAACTGAGCAATTTTTCACTGGTAAACTGAGTGTCCTACCAGCTTGGACTTCAAGTAGTACACACAGTCATAGGCCTTTCTCCAACTTAGTGACAGACACACAAGGGTGCAGCTAGGCATACGCTTTATAGAGTAATGAGTATATACTTTACAAGAATGTCTTAGATGCACACTGTCTAACCTAGGGCAAAATTTGACTAGAACTATATAACTAATGCCAAATGTTTTATAACTTGCTTAGAGATGGAAATGTTCATCTAAAATAATTGTTTTACTGTTACAGGTAACAAAGTGTAAAACTTTTGCATAAATGTATTGAGTGCATGGGATGGGCAACTTAATTTGGCCTTACACCACTGACCTCAGGCTCCTCCACTGCCATCTCCCTTATCATCCCCCTCAGATACCCAAACTTTAGTGGTCCCCCAGTCTGACCCATGTCTGCAGGTTCTTTCTTTGAGTATAGCCTTACATATGGGGGTGTCTCCAGTTCCCATGTGTATTTTATAAAAGTAGTGACCCTCCAGGCACTGAGGGTTGTACAGGGACAGGTGAGGAGCCATCACACTGGGCTTGCATAGGTTTTCATTATAGCTCACTCACAGATGTACTGGTGTTATTAATGTAGGCTGGGCATGCAATGAGATGTGTCCTGTGAGGAAGTGTTTATTTGGGGCTCTAGAGGAGCTTTGCCTTCTCAGCCATCCTACATATTCCAACATGGCAATTATTCCTGGCCTTGGCTTCCATCAGGTCTTGATGATTAACGTGCCCACACCAATATGCTCCCTCTTCCCAGGATGGGCCCTGCCAATTCCATCAGTCACACAAACTGCTAATCGAACTCAGGTCCCTGGGACTGTAGAAAAGGCTTCATCCTTCTACAGTACTGGAGCTCACTATGGAGGGGGCAATATTTGCAAAGACATGCACATCTTAAATGAGAGATGGGAAGAAGTAGGACGAAAATAAGGGTTTGTGAGTAGAAAATTATGTCTTTTAGCTGCACTCCTGCACATACAAACACACCCATGCACATTTGCACACAGTCATGCAAGTATCTGCAGACAGGGAAACACACACACAGACACACACACACACACGCACACACACACACACACACACACACACACACACACACACACGCACACACACACACACACACACACACACACACACACACACACACACACACACACACACACACACACACACACACACACACACACACAGGGAGATGCACATGTATACATTCTCAAACAACCAAAATGTGAACCTCAGGCACTATAGGACAGCGACGTCTATGTAAAAAGAAATGAGTGATCTCTACATAGCCAACCTGTGCAATAGCCTAGAAGACAAACATACACAGATATTCCCTTGCGCAGACGCCTTGACACTTGCACATAATCACACAGACGCACATCTAGTATCATCTTGTCACATTCATACAAGTCACAGTATAGGTCAGGCAGTGGTCAACCAACAAAACACACACACACACACACACACACACACACACACACACACACACACACACACACACACACACACACACACGCACACACGCACACACACACACACACACACACACACACACACACACACACACACACACACACACACACACACATATGCACACAAAATTCACGCATGGATACTCACAGACCTACGGATACATTATCCCTGCACCCACACGATCACACACAAACACTAATGTTCTCTCATACGCATGTTCATTACTACTACTTACCTGGATCAGCAGTCTGTGCAGGTAAAGCCATCTAACTGCCCCATACATATTCCTCACACTGACATGCATAAATGTATGTGACTGCCTATAGCATACACTTACATATTTTATAATGTGGCCTTTAGGAAAACTTGTGCAATACCATAACTAGGCAGGGCAAATGTGGAGGCTAACCTGGATGTAAGCTGTTTCAGACCATACATGAGTATAATGGATTAATTTAAGAAGATTCATAAATAAATGTATGCAGTAACTTTCTGTGTTAGTAACTGTAGCAAGGAGCTTGCACAAGCTCTGTTTCAATATTTTTTTTTGAGGGGGGGGGTCTTCTTCTTCTTCTTCAGAAGACCTTTTTGTTTTGTCCACAACTTTGGAAGATTTTACTTTTGGTCATCAACTTCAGGTTGAGGAGAGGCACCAGTATGGAGACTGCCCAGTGCATCAGCTAACCTAGCTATGACTTTGACATTGTATATTTGGAGTATAGGACTTCTATACTAAACACACATACTAAATGAGCAGTGTACTAGGCTACATAATGGCCTTATTACCATAGACCCACCCACAAAAACTGCATTTAAATACTGTGTGGAACTGAACTTTTTGGCATCGTGCAGCTCTTTGAATTGGGCAAGCTTGCCTCTTACGTAAGATGCACTGTATGACTTTGAATATCCCAGCTACGATAATCACACAGACCTTAATATGTTCTATGGGAATTTGCATCATTTTTTTAGAACAAACAGGTTTACTGGTATACCTTATATCTGATGGTTTATGAGTCAGCCATCTCCTATACTAGCAGCACATTCTGCATACACAAAAATGCAGTGGTGTTTGAGTTACACAGGGACTTGTTTCTATACATACATAAAAAAAAATTCCATTAAGTGAGGGCAGTAAGAGGATAGTTATTTGGTGTGTTCTTATAAGTAAACTTGGATTTAGTAAATTCTTCTTCACAGAACACATCACAAACCACAGTATTTCACAAAATAATATGTAATACAGATACGTACATTTTCTAGCATATTGCGTTTGTACATTAGCATATCTGCATTAAATAAAATTTAAACAGACTGTCTATGTAGGCATCATCATGGGTTTCTTTCCTGGTAACCTACTGGCTGATATTTTAATGTAATGAATAACATATGTGCCAACTGTACACATGTAGAAACAAATTCAAGACTTACAAATTAATACAAGTTAACTCTTTAAAGATTAGTAAAACACTAAAGAAATGGGTGGGGGACAGCAATCCATGTACCTCCCATCAATTAGAGATTTCTATCCATAAAGCCTTCCTTACTTTCTATTCTCCCTATAAGACTGCTACAAGCTCAGAGTAAAACTATAGACCTGATGGTGTGCTAATTCAGAAATAGTACAGTTTCCTTACAGTTATCAAGTACAAATCAGTGACCATAACACTATCCTCAAAGTGGCTAGTAAGATAGGTTTACTCCCTAAGAAAATTACATTATGGACAAGATATGTTTGGTAACGTCCCAGACAGTGAATGAAAAATTACCAAATCCTCGGAAAGATACTTCTTATTTATTTGTTTGTTTGTTAACCATAATGTGCTTACAGAAACTAGACCTTCAGGCTCTCCTTTTGTCCCTTCCTTCCTGCCAATACTGGCATGATACAGGGCTCCATTCATGGCCATCTACTCTTTAATACATTCGCTAACAAATCCTCTCAGCAAGCTTCCCTTATACAATACACTGATGATTTTATCCTAATATGCCTTTCCAACAACCTATACATATTCAAAAAAATACTCAAGAAGTCCTTAACTGTGTTGAAAGATGTGTACAGGATAATCACCTGCTACTAAATCCCCCCAAACTAAATTACTCCTCTTTTTTTCAAAAACCCATTTCCATGAAAAAACAACTTTGAATGTTCTTCCTTAAATAATACCATGATTGAAGTTACCTCACAAAGAAAACTGCTTGGGATGATAGTTGATAATCTTAAATTTGATTTACGTATCTACAACAGCATTAAGAAAACCATTCATATTGTAAAGAAATTCCTTACAAACTCTGCCAAGGTAACTCAAGCTGCCACTAACCTCTTACTTTTTTGCCTGTATGGAGCCCCTATCATGACCAACCTACAAACATCACTTAGTTCTAAACCTGAACAGTACTATAACAAAGTTTCCAGATTCACTAGCATCAAACCTTACTGGACCCACCCCTCACCACCTATCTTATACTTGGCTCATATTATAGGTTCATAGGTAGGTACTACGCTATCTGCCCAAGGGCATTTATAAGCCTAGCCAGAGTGTGTCAGCTTTGGCTGCCCCATTGATTAATTAACTGAGCCTCTGTCAAGAAGAGCCAATGAAGTGATCCCAGGGGTGTATTTTCTGTTACCCATCCACTCCTCAAGGTTTCCCTTGAAGAGTGTTAGTGAGGGGCTCTGCCTAATGTAGTTAGGAATTTTGTTCCAAAGCATGGGAAGTCTCTGTGACAGGAATCTATCCCTCCAGCATGTTTTGTTTATTGTTGTGGCAAGGTTTAGCTCACTAGAGCGAGTGGCTCGCAGTGACTTGGATTTCTTTAGGTGGAGCGTGTCCATCAATTCTGAGTTGGACATGGCTTTGTAAGTCAGGCAGAGATCACCTCTGAGTAAGCGATATGCCACTGAGTACAACCAGAGTTTTTCCAGTCGGGCTGCATAGGACATATGTTTGAGGCCAGTAATCCTCTTGGTGAGGTATTTTTGTGGTTTTTCCAGCTGTTGGAAGTGTCTTGTGAGGTACATCCCAAATGGAGCATTGCACTCTATGATGGGTCAGATGAGTGATGAGTAGAGGGGCACTATAGCCTCTTTATTTCTAGATGCAAACCCTTTAGTAATTAGATGGGCTACATAGAAGGATTTTCTAACTACTTTGGCAATATGATTGTCAAAGGAGAGATTACTATCTACCTGGTTCCCCAGATCTCTTATTACCTCTTCTGTATTAAGGGGGCTGCCACCTATGTGGTAATTCATGGGTGTTTAGTTTTTCCCAAACGGGATGACTATGCATTTTTTGGCATTTAGCTTGAGACCATGACTTTGACACCAGGTGTCTGTCTCAGTAAGGCCCTTTTGGAGAATGTCCGTGTCAGCCGGAGAGTCAATTATGGCTCCCAGTTTGCAGCCATCAGCGAACTTGGTTAGACACAGTCCTCCTGTGTTTGCCTGTACTTCTGAGAAGTATATGCCGAACAGTAGGGGTCCCAGGACCGAGCCTTGTGGGACACCACTTGTGACTGGTTTAGAGTCGGACCTGCAGCCTGCTATTTCCTATCTTAATCCACAAAATAATCCATACCTCATCTGCCTGTCAGCAATTAGCCCCCTACTCCAATATTATCATCCAAACCACCCCCTTCAGTCAAATAATAAATAACTGTTTGCCACCTACAAATCACAAAGGGCTGCTGGGACCAGCCTCTATTCCAACAATGTAGTTAAAACTTGGAACAAAATTCCAACATCAGCAGGTCTGTCTTTTCAAGCCATTACTAAAAGATTTCCTCAATGCCTCCTGGCTTTGTCCCTGTTTCTCGTCTGGGACAAAGTTCTCCAATCACCCTTCATCAGCTTTCTTATACCTTCCTTTAAAGCACTAAATAATTTAACCTGCATATTCCCCTTCTAATGCCTCACTTTACTGTACTTCTTAAACACCTGCTTCTAATTACCACAACCAAATTACTATTCCATAACTACGTCTCTAGTAAGACTTAAACTTGCTTATTCCCCCAATATAGTAACATTTAAACTTGCTTATTCCCTCAATAACTAACTCTATTGTATATCTTAAAATTACTCCTGTCTATCTGATACACCACTCTTCTAGCTGTAAATTCTCAATACAATCCTTAATGACTGTGAATATATTTTAATTAAAAAATATTATACTATTATGCTATGTATTCACTGAAACTGCATTACAAAATTTATTATTATAAATACACTGATTGCATTAAATATGATAACTTTGGAGCTTTTCTTCCTGAGACTCCTCTGAAAAAAGTCACCTGTGCCCAGTCAGACTTTCCCGGTAAACAAATGTCAATAAATAAATAAATAATATGTGATAAATCTTATTAATCTTGTCTGAATACTCATGAAGAATTTAGTTTTTATGCCTGCTAAGGGCACCCATGCAACCCTGCTAGAATTTCCAGGTATGCTTTGGTGACCTAAATGTTATTCACATGCCAGAAATGACAGATATTTATAGGATCTCTACTACAGTTATAATTTTAAACTCCATCATTTCACTATGAATTTCTTAAGTGCTTGTACTGAATAATAGGCTGTTAGAAATCTGATGGTGTGAAATCACATATAAAGCTGAGCAAAGTCTGACTAACAGCAAACCCTTTCTTTAGTGGTAATGAACCCTTACAATGACAATTATGAAGGATGTGGCTCCAACTTTGGCAGTGCAGCAGGATTGCCACATAAAGCAATATGCAAGTATATGTGTGCGTGTGCGTGTGCGTGTGTGTGTGTGTGCGCGCACGTGCATGCTCATGTGAGTGTGTTTGCAAGAGTATGGTGTGTGCATGTATGCTGATCAGGGCTGGCCTTAAATGAAACAGAGATCTAGGCAAAGATCTCAGTAATGCTGCTGCACCCCATTTCATGGCGCTTCTATATCCCCAGACACTGACTGGAACCTACTTATAGTCACTAAAGAGCTTTACTACTGCTGGAGACTGAAAGAATACAGAGACCCCCCCCCCCCCATCAACCCTTCTCTCTTATTTTGTGACCATTACCATCTAGAGACACTTAACATCCAACCTAACAAAAAAGAACAACCACATTCAGGAGCCAGGAAACTGCAGATTTATTGTCTTCTGGTACCTCGGCTAAAGAAAGCCTTTTTGCTTCATCCAACCTAACACCCTACTTATGGGAGACTTTAATTACTCCTCTATAGACTGGGAATCCTACAAAGCCTCAAATCTACAGGCACCGAGATTCCTGGACTGTGTAAATACAAACACCCATGACCAAATAGTGATTATACTCACTAAGTGCTCCATCATACTGGAACTCATGCTCACAAATACGAAAGAATGGTGTAACCTACCAATGTTTCATTCTCCTTGGTAAGCTCCAACCATAAAGCTGTCTCCTTCGAAATCAAAATCAACTATTGTTAACAATAACTATTGCTTTCCTAAAAACTAACAACTGCAAAAATATTTGTATCATAGTTCTCTATATATCCCCTGGAAACAATATCCCCTTACTAGAAGAAATTCTCGCCTGGATTTCTACTAACATAAAAAAATGAAACCATTATCCTAGGTGACGTAAACATCAATTGGATACACCTGATCTCCAACTCGCCTGCCTCCAATATAAATTTATTCAACTTTACTCAGCTCTTAAATACCCCAACCAGACCAAGCAAGGATAACATCACAGGATCCATCCTAGAATGGATTCTCGGCTCCCACCCCAACAAAATATCTGAAATAGGCACTCCCTCAGACTTTCTGAGTGATCACCTCCCTGTCTTTATCTGCCACTCCCCCTTAGCCTTACAAAATCAACACCAGTACAAACAGAAAGGAACCTACCAACCCTCTAATCTTTTCTGATATCCTTAAAAAGATTAACTGGCACAAACTAAAAACTCTCCCCCTAGATAACGGTGTTGACTATTTCAATACTACATTCCTGGACACACTAAATAGTCTTGCACCACTACGCTGAAAAAGAATCAAAACTAATTCCACTCCATGGTTGACCAAACCTACTAAACATCTGATACACTTCAGAGATAAATCATGGAAACATTATCAAATTAACAAAAAGCAAGACTCTGTGACACATTTTAAACAGCTTCATAATCAGGTAAAAATCTAGTACATAAAGGCAAAAAAGCTTACAACATAAAACTGCTGTCTAAGTACAACTTCCCACCCCCACAATTCTGGAATTCCATCTCATCTCTCCTAAACCCTGGCACAAAAAACAGTCCTTGTTCAGATCCTGATAAACCTTCTCATGAAATAGCATCTCGATAACATAAGTAACACTGCTCCTCTAAAATCATCCTCCACTTTCCCTTCCTCTACAAGCACCTCATTCTCCCCTGAACCCAACACCCCTCCTGCTCCTAACTTTACTATTAACCCTATTTCTACAACTATTAAAAGACTACTTAAGCTCAAACCCTGCTCTAATGCACCTGACAACTTACCCCGAACTTTTCTAAAGATCGCTCCTGAAGCTGTCAGATTTCCCATTAACATCCTGATTAACAAATCCATTCAATAATCTTACATACCTAAATTGTGGAAGAAAGCCGACATTCTCTTCTTCACAAAGGCAGTAAAAACAAAGACTACACAACTGCCCTCATATCTTTTCTGGATACTATTAACAGAGCTCGTAATTCTGGGAAAATAGTAGCCACCATATTCTTAGATTTATCAAAGGCCTTTGATACGGTCTCCCATCCTTTACTACTATCACAACTCACAAACTTTGGACTTTCCCCCACCACTCTAAACTGGTTCTCCATCTATCAGACAAACAACAGGCCGTCAAATGGCAAAACTCGACCTCTTCTTATCTTAACACCCCTACTGGAGTTTCTCAAGGCTCCGTACTTGGTCCCCTCTTATTCAGTATTTTCATTAATAATTTCCACACATCTATCTCCAACAGAGCCTTCATTCAATAAACAGATGATTCATCCATAATTTACTCCGCTGATTGTTTCTGAATCCCAGCTCAAAACTCAAACAGCCTTCTCTGCCACTGAATCCTGGATGTTTAATAACCACCTGGTCCTGAACCCAAAAAATCTAAAATCATGCTTATCACCCCTAAAAAAATCAGCCCTATTGGACAAAGCCATGTTCAATATTTATTCCCAAAATACAGGGCGAATCGAAATCATCAGCCATACAAAACCTCTAGGAGTTTCTATAGATGAACAACTAAAATTTGATATCCACCTGCAACAAAACATCCAAAAAACTCATCATAAACTTGGAATGGTCTACAGGCACAACCAATACCTCACGCCCTCCACCACACAAATCCTTGCCTCAACTTACCTGCTCCCTTCTCTGATATATGGCACCCCTCTACTTATCAATCTTCAAACCACCCTAAAAGCCAAACTCGAAACATGTTATAATAAGATTGCAAAATCTAAAATAAATTTCAAAAACTTTTCCCATCACTGTACAGCTCTTCATTCCCCAAAATGGCTGGAACTTCCAAACTACCTCAACTATCTATAATTTACTACTGTTCACAAACTAATCTTTAAACCATCTGATTGTCCCTCCCTTAGCTCTGTCTTCACCATCTATCTCCCAAACTTTGATCTGAGAACCACCAACTACTTCTGGTTTACAAGCCAAGCCGGCCTCCCAGCCAACTTCTCTACTCTTAATCCAAAGCCAAAAATTGGAATGCTCTCCCACTAGCTATCAGAACAACCCCAAATCCTACCAACTTCAAAACTTCTCTAAACACATACCTATCTTCCATCTGGAACTGCTCTAGCTCTCATCCCCCCTTGAGAACCTAGCTCCAATGATACATCTTTCTCCCTACTGTGTTACCTAAAAATTCCTCCATGCAACAAGTATTTCTAAAAGTCTTGGTAATCTGTCACTGCTTTTTGTCTGACTCCTGAATTGCTAACTATGTTTCAAATTTGTAATCTAATTTGCCTGATAATTGTATATTACTAATGTATATGATTTTGCTTTCTATTGTACTGTGGAGCTTTTCTCCCAGGCCTCTACTGAAAATGGGCTCTGTATAGTCCAATGAACTTCCCCGGTTAACAAACTGCAAACAAGCAAACAAATAAATAAATAAAAAAACTATGTTATCCCATTAAAAATATTCAGAGGAACTAGTCCAAGGCAAATTACATTTTATTAAGTGATGGTTTGTCAAAATTCCCTGCCCCTCCAAACCCCAAGAACACAGCAGCCTACTCTCAGAAACTCTGTACAACCATATCAGTGGCTGCATAGAGGCTGCTGAACCTAAAAGAAGTAAGCCCAGAACTAGCCCTAGAAACATACCAGCCTTGTGGTATCCCAAATGAAACAGGATCTATAACAAAAGGAAAATAATCGTGGAAAAAATCAGGAAGAGTAATATCCACAAAGATAAAAACTTCCTCATAAAACCAAATAGGCAACTAAGAGGGCTAATTAGGTCAAGCAAGGCCAACTCTGAGGTTAAGATAGCCTCCCAGGTGAAAGATAGCCATAAAGTCACTTCAGCTATGTCAGAAACATCAATAGCAGCAATCCTGGCAATATAGTGAACCTGTTAGTGGACAAGTTCAGTTCTAACTTTACCCCTCTATCACCCCCAACCATCCTCCCAAAAATACCGTCAAACATAACTCCTCCAAATATTACTAGGGAGCATGTACTGGCTGCACTCACTAAAGCCAAGAACACAGCCTCAGTGTGCCCCGATAACATCCCAAGATGCTTCCTGAACAGTCTAAAATATTACTTATCAGGACCCCGAGTCATTATTTAACTACAGTCTTAAAACAGGCTTTATGACACATGATTGTAGGACTGTGATGGTCATCCCCTTTCATAAGGGAGGACCTTCAACAGATCCTAGGAACTACAGACCCATTAGTCTGACTAGTCTTATTTGCAAAGCCATGGAAAGAATTGTCAAGGAAATCATCAACATTTACATAGGAGACCTTCAGACATTGAATCCATCCCAGTCTGACTTTGTCAAAGGAAAGCCATGCTTAGTAAATCTGGTGGGCATTACTAAGGTAATGGATGAGGGGGAAATGGTGAATACTGCCTACCTAGATCTGGCTAAAACATTTGATATAATACCGCAAACAGGCATTGTCAACCAACTTACAGAAGTAGGTATAAACTCTTTATAAGATGTTGGATAGCTAGCTGACTCACTGATAGGATCCAGGAGGTTAGAATCAGTGAGGTCACCTCCACAAAGAGGATGGTCCTCCATGGAATACCCAGGACTCTGTGCTAAGCCAACTCCTCTTTGCCATCTACTTTTTGGATGTCAAAGACAATGTCATAGGTCTCTGGCCAACCAAGTTTGCAGATGATTGTAAACTGGGAGCAGTCATTGAATCTCTTCAAGATCAGAAAACTCTTTAGGAAGATCTAACATGGACTAACACTTGATGCCAAAGCCATGGCTTAAAACTTATTACCAAGAAATGCCTTATAATATCTTTTGGGAAATTGGCCACCTCAAGTAACTACGTCATTAGTAAAAAAACCCTAAATGTTGATTCACTAGTCAGGAATCTGGGAATTCTTGTAGATAGCAACCTAGTCTTTGACCAGCATGTGTTTAAGGTAGTAAGAAAATCCTTCTATGTTGCTTAATTTATAAGCAAGGGCATGGCATCTAGGTCCAGAGAGGTCATCATACCATTGTACTCAGCTCTCATCATAGAGTATAATGCCCCCTTCGGTATATACCTTACCAGACATATGCAGCAACTGGAATGTCAACAAAGGTTCCTCTCAAAAAGAATACAGGGAGTTATCACAATGTCTTACAGTGACTGCCTCAAAGCCATGTCACTTTACTCAGTATGATATAGACTTCTGAGAGGTGATCTTTGCCTGGCAAACAAGGCATCCCTAGATCGTGTTTTCAGAAGTGTAGTTGGTGCCCTGGGCCAGTACCATGAACACTCAGTGCTTCAAAAAAAAAAAAAAAAAACTACATGCCTACACAGAGCTATGCTTTAGTTAAAAAAACAGTTGTTACAGTTTATTTATTTTATTTTATTTATTTTAATTTACATTTTACATGCCTGCATGGAGCACTACAGTGCTCACACTTTAGTTTAAAAAGATTCTCCTTTTTAAACTGTAGCAAACTGTTTGCTACAAATACCCTGCCTGTGTGGAGTGCTACAGCTTTCACGTTTTACTTAAAAAAAAAAAAAAAAAAAAAAACAACATTTTTTTTCTTTTAAACTGTAGCAAACTGCTTGCTATAATGTAGTAAACAGTTGCTACAGTTTAGACCACACATGGAGCAGTACACTGCTCAGGTTTGATCACAAATGCAATTCCGGCTATTAAAAGTTGGCATTGCATTAAAGAAAGAGCTGGATCAGCTGATTGTGCCCTCCCCAGCACTTTGCACATGGGAGAGCTGCCCCGCTTGCCCCACGCTAGCTATGCTAATGCTTGTTTTAGTGAACCCTTTGCACATCCTCAAAATGAACAGCATCAGAACTACTAGATTAAAATACCTAAATTTTGCTTGTGATATAAATATGACATGTTGGAGAGACAGATATGTTTCTCCGAGAATTACCATTCTCTTGAGCAGGCTCTCCATCCATGTGAAGCAGAGATCCTTCTTATCCCTATTTAAATGCAACTTGGAGCAATGGATGGGTAATCAGAAATTCACCCCTCATCTGGCACCTACGTCTCTGAATGACAGAGGCAGTCAGTAAATCACCTCCCCTATAAATCAAATTTGTGGGTCATATTTGGATCACATGGCTAGATTTATAATGGCACTAGTGGTTGTTAGCCTAGTATATACCTATGAACCTATGAATATTGGCGTAACGTCTTTGCAGTACTCCTGGGATGTGCAGTAGTACCCCCTACCCAAATTCTACCTCTCCTATCTCTTCGCACTACCCCTTAACATAGCATTAACTTAGCATGCATTACTTTTGTTGCTTCTTTACTGGCAGTTCAAAACAACAGCTGTAGAAAGTCTCAGTAAGTCTATTTTTTTTTTATTATGAATCATGAAAATAACAACTGCAGTGGTGGTGCTGCGGTAGCGTTGTCGCCTCACAGAAAGACGTTGTCCCGTTCGATTTTCAGCTAGAGCTTCTTCTGCGTGGAGACATGCGTGAATGGGCGTACTTTCATTGAAGGTTGTGCGTCAGGGCTGGCAACTCGGCACCTAAAAATCTACTGCCAATCATTAGCGGATTGGAGTTCCGCTGTGGCGACCCCTAACCTAGAAAAGTCAAAAGACACAAACAAACAAAAAAATGACGGCATTGTGGTGAATCAACTGAATAACTTGTAACCTTGGAGGCCTGTCAAACATGGGCCTAATGTTCTCAGCTTCCATCTTATTTCCTAGCATTTCTGGACACAACAGTTTGCAACAGCAAGAAACCTCCTCCTGCGCGTGGGTAATGCACGGCCCCCAAAAATAGTAGATGCAACCAAAAAACAAGAAATGGAGCCAGCAAATGGTGATAGAAAATATTTGTATTGAAATTAAGGCATCACAGCAAATACAAACATACCGGTTTCGGCTGGTAAATTACACAGCCTTCATCAGTGTATTCAAAGCTAATAGTATTTACAAGCTGTTTAAATATACAGACATAGGATCTCATTGGTGGAAAAATTATAAATATTCATTAAGCCCTGGGGAGAAAAGCCCACCTAACTTAATGATCCACTTTTTTTCTCTACTATTTAAAATATCATGCCAACCAGCTTTGTTCCTCCAATCACCCTGAATTACATCAATAATTGTAAACAAAAATATTGCAGATGGATGTGTCAACTGGTGTTTGTACAAAGCATTAGTCATCTTTTCTGTTTGATATTGCTATAATGTTCTGAAATTCGTAACCTGATACCCCTTGAGGTTTGTCCAATATAGAATGCACCACATTTGCATGTGGCCATATAAATGGCCCAATCACTGCTGCAATTGCCAAAAATATTTATATCAAAGACCTTTGAACAATTTCTGCTGGAAAATTCCTTGGTGGTGCATATATATTTACAATTTACACAATGGCCACAAGGAAAACAACCGTACAGACTGTGCCCAGAAATGGTAGTTTGAATTTTGTCCCTGAACCTCCTATCTCCAGTTTTATAATGATTAAAATAAGATTTCAAGCTTTTGCCATTTCTGTATGAAAACATACATTTGTCAGGGATAATCCTAGCAACTTCTGGATCACTCTGCAAGATGTTCCAGTGTCGCTGTACAATCTTAACTAGACCATTGGTATTCCTTCCATAAGTTGTAGTGAGTCTGAGTGGTTTAGATGATGTAATGGACTTCTCCTTATACACAAGCAACTCACTGCGTTCCATGTCTTGAACCTGACCTTTGGCAATTGCTATAGTGCCCTCCTTGTAACCTCTTTGTTTAAATCTATGTATGAGATCATCTTGATTCCTATAATATGTTGAATGTTGTGAGCATATCCATTTAGTTCTAATAAATTGGGATTTTGGAATATTTCTGGCTATGTGTAGAGCATGGTAACTTGTAGCATGTAGTAGTGAATTATATTGTGGGAACTTCCTATATGTCTCAGTCTCTAATGTACCATCCGAAAGTTTGCATATAGAGACATCCAAAAAAATTATTCTGTGGGTGTCATGTTGTTCTGTAAAACCTAAACCCCACTCATTATTGTTCAAATATTGTACAAAAGTAAGCAAACTAGACTCAGTTCCCCTCCACACAAGCCATATATCGTCAAGATATCGTCTCCAAATGTCCATATCTGAAAGGAAGATGTTTCTTGTAGAATCATAAATTAACTTAGTTTCAACATAGGCCATAAAAAGGTCAGCATATATGGGGGCAAAAGAAGCCCCCATAGCTGTACCCTTAATTTGCCAGAAACATTCATCCTTATAATAAAAAACATTACAAGTGAGAACATATCTTGCCATATCAACCAAAAATGTGTTGAATGTAGAACCATATAGACCTGCATGGTCCAGCCAATATGCCAAAGCCTGAAGACCAGCTTGATGTGGGATATTAGTGTATAAGGCACATACATCAAGCGTGCACAAGAGCCAATCTTCTTCCAATTGGGTGTCGGATATAATTTGTAAAAAGCTTGTTGTATCATTTAACCTGGAACGAAGGAATCGAAACAAAGGTTTGAGGTGTTTAGTCAAGAACAGGGATAAGGGTTCAGTTAAATACTTTCTGCCAGACACTATGGGTCTTCCCGGTGGATGTGTAACATTTTTATGTATTTTTGGAAGAAAATAAATGTATTGTGAATTGCAGTCCTTGATTGTTAGTTGGTGTAGAGTGTCATTAGAAATTACACCCCTGTCGAAAGCATCCTTGAGGAAACATTCAATACATTTAGTAAATCTATGTACGGGGTCCATAAACATATGAGTATAGTATCTGGTGTCTGACAACTGCCTACGGGCCTCCCTATCATAATCTACCCAATTCTGTACTACTACAGCACCACCCTTGTCTGCTGTGGTTATCACGATTTGTTTATTTTTCTGAAGTTCCAGAATGGCTTGTTTCTCACTAAAAGTGATATTGTTGTATTTCAATGCCAAATCTGAACTTTGAAAATGAATATCCCTAAGAACACTGTTTTGAAACTGGTGAACCACAGTATTCATAGGTGGAGAAAAATTGGATTGATGGTATGTGAATTTCCCCTTCTCATAGTCAAGACCAGAATCACCAAAAAACATTTTTATATTGATTAATCTACAGAATCTAGACAAATCTTGTGCAAATACATCCTCAGAAATAATAGCACCAGGCACCTTTATTCAATATCTTGACATGTACATCAGACAAAACATGGTCAGACAAATTTAAAATATTGTTGACAGTGCTTTGATTTAAGTCCCTAACGCCAACTCCAATAGTCCCTGTACATTGTGTATTTTTCTTGTGTTTACGCCCACCCCGTCTGTATGTGCTCCTAAAGGGAAAAAATTTTTGGCATCATTGTGGATATTTGGTGGTAATAATCTTGTGAAGCCGACTTAGTTTTGTACTGGAATATTTTCTACACCCATTTTGGATTTGGCAACTGGTGGACTACTTCTTTTTCATGGTATAAAATCGGGACTTTTCATCCATGGTGTTAAATACGCCATCTTGGTTTTGTTCCTTGGCCTGACTGTCTTGAGGGGATTCATGTATACATGCATTGCAACTATCTCCCGACCTTTTTTCTGCTTGGATTTGGACATTTTATCGTAGATATGTTTTGCATTGTTTATCACAATTATATCAGCTGGTAGGATGCAGTTTTTCATATATTTATGGTCCATGTGATTTATTAAGCACTAGTCGTTTGTTTTTGCTAAGGGCTGGTGGAGCAGTGTCGCCTGTTCAAACGGATTTACGGGTCTATATTCCTTCCTTCTGACTGACCGGATTCAAGGTACAAACATTTATCATTTAAACAGCAAGACGCTACGAGTGACATTTTTCAACAGGAGGGATTTATAAATCCCATTATTCCCGTTTTGGACATATTAGTTTGTTCAATTTTGGACTAAGTGGTGAGGGAAATTCAACGGAGACCATTTTGGAAGCAACTTGTTGAATATTTATGTTCTTTATTGTATGTGGACACATTTTTACATACCAAATAGTGGCGATATGACTATGTAAGTTGTTTTTGGGTATGTTGCAATGATGTTTACTGGCAGTCAAACTCTGTATACGTATTTATATTTGATATGGGAGATGTAAAGCACGTATTTATGAGTTTTGTCTTTGTAGGGGCTGTCAGCAGATTTTCTAATATCTAACGTCATTTGAAGTGGTTTTTCATTCATCCTAGATGTTCGGGTTTGCTGTAAGGTTTGCTCACCACCTTATAGCATGATATTTGGTCCTTAACAATTTTTGCAACTTATTTTCATATTAACATCTTTTCATATGGATTATGAGAAATTGTGATATACATGATAGTGGATTTTGTTATATGCGTTTTCAATATATACAGTTGGTTCAGAATTACTTTCAAACCCACTATATTTTTACATGGGGTTGCTTTGGATTTAAGCAGGGGTCTATCCTAAACCAAAAGCAGTTATTCAGATACAGAGATTTTTTGTCTATGTTTATATCAATAATACCTTAACAATACTTTAATATTCATTCATTTTTTTATGAACATACCATGTTTTTTGATCATTCACAGGAGATTAAGGCCTTCTTGTGAGTTTTGGTGAAGTTTATGTTCATTTGGTGTTCTATACAAGTATGTAGTTTGGGTTGTTGATCACAACATCTCATTACTTTCTGGCAATATATATTACGGTATATTTACATGTTTGGAGCTCGGATAACTAGTGTTTGGTTAATGATTATGAGAACGTATAGGAGTACTGGATTTGCATTTAAAAGTTATCTTTTATAAAGGCCATGATAACTTGGGATATGCAAATTAGCTGAGACTACTTTATGTAATTTTTAGACACATAGTCTTACTTTTTCCTGCATGTTACATATTCTCATATACGATTTTGGATTGCGGGAGAGTGTTCTTTTAGACTGTGAGTCACAGATCTACATATATACATTCTGTCATTTTCATATCCAATATATTTAATATCTATATGGGTTCACTATATGAATAGTGTATATTCAATGACAGTGGGGAAGGAGGTTCTCCACCTCTTGGGACAGAACATTTTCACTATATTGGTGTTGGTGACAACAATTATTTAATTTATGATAAGGTTATTACGACTTAGCCACATAAATAGGGCATTGACAAATTTATTTTGGTCAATAAACCCCTGATATTAGAACACCTTATAGGGTTTTGTTGTGTCTATCCTGGGTCCCTATTTTGTACAGAATGAGTATTGTAAGTCTTTTTCTTTGATAGTTGAGCATCAAACAATTTAATATTTCTTCTTTTTTATATATTTCCTTCTGAGCCTTCACTCATCATTTTTGACTGCCCCTTTTTAGTTTTATAATTATTGTTGTTTCATCATCTGCATTAAATACAAAAAATCTTTGTGAATTTGAATTTTATATGGACGCAGCCGTTTCTTTTTTGTGAATATTATCACTTTGACAGCTGTTATTGTCCTTATTATCACCTTTCAGTTTGCTGTCGTGGTACCATTGACTGACCATTATTGACAGCCAAAAAAATTTTTTTCATTTTTTCTTTTTGGTCCCATTGAATATGGATTTATCGAATCTTATTTCAGGACTGGTGGCTGACAGGGAAGATTTAGGGGCCTTTGGTTTGAGCCCTAATTCAAATGGGAATGTAGATCAGATGGGGAATAGCAACCCTGATATAACAAGCCAAAAGCTAATTGATGACCTGAATAGGCAATTAAGGGCGCTACGAGCCAATGTGTGGCATAGTAAGCTTTTTAAGGCGTATCAGGCAGCGAACATAACCCCAAGGGGATTAAGGATACGAACTATCCCACATGTGAGTAATGCAGATGATGAATTGACCACGCAGTGGTCAAAAATACAACATGAAGCCACAATGTCTTTTGTGGTTCAACTTTATAAATTTCATAATCGAGCCATAGATAAGGGGCTGTCTGAGATTATGACCTTGGCAGACAAATTGAAATGTTATGAACAGGAGCCTTCTTTTGAAGGCAAGCTTAACAGAGTGGCCCAAGATTTGAAAAAGTTTGATGCTGAACTATGGTCACGTAAGATGAAAAAGTTCAATAGGGACCAAGAGGACTATTCCCGGGGCAACCCTTTCTCTTCTCAATCTAAGCATGTGAGATTCAACAACCTCCCTACTTCAGATAGGAAAAGGAAAAGACCTAGATCCATACTGAGGAAAAGCAACCACAATAGCACTTCATCGTATGATGACACATCATCAGGGACTGACAATGAATCCCTGGTAGCAACAGGATCACCATCACCCAAAAGAAGCTCGGGGGTTGCCCCTTTAGGAGCACATACAGACGGGGTGGGCGTAAACACAAGAAAAATACACAATGTACAGGGACTATTGGAGTTGGCGTTAGGGACTTAAATCAAAGCACTGTCAACAATATTTTAAATTTGTCTGACCATGTTTTGTCTGATATACATGTCAAGATATTGAATAAAGGCTTAAATTTCATACCTGGTGCTATTATTTCTGAGGATGTATTTGCACAAGATTTGTCTAGATTCTGTAGATTAATCAATATAAAAATGTTTTTTGGTGATTCTGGTCTTGACTATCCAAAAACAAATAAGACTGGACACTGCTCGAATATCAACTCCTTCTGTTTATTAAAAATAGACATACAAGTGATGAGCGCTTTCGGGCCTTTGCCCTTCATCAGATCCTGGAGACGATATCTTGACGATATATGGCTTGTGTGGAGGGGAACTGAGTCTAGTTTGCTTACTTTTGTACAATATTTGAACAATAATGAGTGGGGTTTAGGTTTTACAGAACAACATGACACCCACAGAATAATTTTTTTGGATGTCTCTATATGCAAACTTTCGGATGGTACATTAGAGACTGAGACATATAGGAAGTTCCCACAATATAATTCACTACTACATGCTACAAGTTACCATGCTCCACACATAGCCAGAAATATTCCAAAATCCCAATTTATTAGAACTAAACGGATATGCTCACAACATTCAACATATTGTAGGAATCAAGACGATCTCATACATAGATTTAAACAAAGAGGTTACAAGGAGGGCACTATAGCAATTGCCAAAGGTCAGGTTCAAGATATGGAACGCAGTGAGTTGCTTGTGTATAAGGAGAAGTCCATTACATCATCTAAACCACTCAGACTCACTACAACTTATGGAAGGAATACCAATGGTCTAGTTAAGATTGTACAGCGACACTGGAACATCTTGCAGAGTGATCCAGAAGTTGCTAGGATTATCCCTGACAAATGTATGTTTTCATACAGAAATGGCAAAAGCTTGAAATCTTATTTTAATCATTATAAAACTGGAGATAGGAGGTTCAGGGACAAAATTCAAACTACCATTTCTGGGCACAGTCTGTACGGTTGTTTTCCTTGTGGCCATTGTGTAAATTGTAAATATATATGCACCACCAAGGAATTTTCTAGCAGAAATTGTTCAAAGGTCTTTGATATAAATATTTTTGGCAATTGCAGCAGTGATTGGGCCATTTATATGGCCACATGCAAATGTGGTGCATTCTATATTGGACAAACCTCAAGGTGTATCAGGTTACGAATTTCAGAACATTATAGCAATATCAAACAGAAAAAGATGACTAATGCTTTGTACAAACACCAGTTGACACATCCATCTGCAATATTTTTGTTTACAATTATTGATGTAATTCAGGGTGATTGGAGGAACAAAGCTGGTTGGCATGATATTTTAAATAGTAGAGAAAAAAAGTGGATCATTAAGTTAGGTGGGCTTTTCTCCCCAGGGCTTAATGAATATTTATAATTTTTCCACCAATGAGATCCTATGTCTGTATATTTAAACAGCTTGTAAATACTATTAGCTTTGAATACACTGATGAAGGCTGTGTAATTTACCAGCCGAAACCGGTATGTTTGTATTTGCTGTGATGCCTTAATTTCATTACAAATATTTTCTATCACCATTTGCTGGCTCCATTTCTTGTTTTTTGGTTACAACAGTTTGCAAATCACAACCTACCACTTACCTATTGGCAAAGTAGAAAGTCAATAAATTTGTTGCATTCATCAAGGGAAATTTTTTGTTCAAAATATATGAACAACAGACAGCAGTGTTCTGCAATGTATTTGTTATGTAGGAAAATTAAAATTATTTTTTTCATAGTCTCAAAACATAGTCAAAACTGAATAATGTGTATGCAAAAACAGAAAATAATGGTTTGTTTGATCCTCTTGGTTAAAATCCAGACAAACACTGATTTGGACTGTTACATTTATTACTACAAGGAGTAACTATATTATTTTGAATTAAAGGATTCATCCATCACATGTAATGGGTGTTTCATCGGTACATATGAGTACAAAGCACTGTGCAAAGCCACACACACATACCTATGTATGTATTTATATTATGTATTCATATATGCATGATTAGTCACTCTAATCAGTCTGTTGTTTACAGGATTGAATAAAGCAATGTAATGCTTTTGGATTAAAAGTAAGACCTATGTCTTTGTATTTGTAACCTCTATTTTGCTTTCACAAGAAAATTAGCAAAGGTAGTGTAACATGGTAAGGAGGAAATCAGCACGTTTCATTTGTTTTGTTTAATCTCAAACATTTATGTTAATCATGCCTTATTAATATGTGATGCCAGCTGATTAGACGAGATGGGCATGCGCACACCTGAGCAGTCCTACCTTGGGATACTGCAATCGACTAAAACTAAAATATTTATCATTCAGTGTCACTGGTGGCAGGCAGTACAGCAACTGCAAACTAAAAAATAGGGCAAGCAGGCTGGCTTCTTGTAACCCAGTGCAACAACAAAGAAGCTCTGTTTATTCTTTTCTCTCTCTCAGTGACTGTCGCCTCTCCTTCAAATGAAACCACTGCCAACTGCAACACATGCAAAGCACAAATGGCTATTTTGATAGCCTCTTACTCCAGTGGTGGGCATAGAGCACAGACACAGGTCTGATTCAAACCCAAACTGTCATGTTACCTAGCAATGAGTGATTAGCACCACTATCATCTGAGAAAGGGGATACATGTAGAGTCAGCTGTTGTTCAGAATCAAGTTGCCATGTCCCAGTATCAAACAGCAGACTAACTGTATTATGTATGATAAGACAGGTCTACACAGATTGGAAAAACATATGTTGTGGAGTTTGCTCCCATGCCTACCACCACATTTCACCAAATAAGTGTACAAATCATTAGAAATATCTTTGATTATTGGTTAGTCTTTCCTTAGCGTTTTTATTAACTGTGCCTTTGTTCCTTAGCATAGTAGTTTTGGACAGCTTCCATGCATGATGTTTGCTAATGTTTAGATATTTTAAAGTGCCCATATTCTACTGTTAACCACTTGATTACCTTGTTCTCCCTGGTAAAATGTTTTAATTCAGTTTTGTGCATGAGCTGTCCATTGAGCAGACTTTAGACAGCATTTTGTTTGGCTTACCTAACATGTTTCTTTAAAAAGTAATAAGCAGTAGTTGTTAATGTACAAAATGCTAAATTAAATACGCAAGTGTTCGTGGGGGGGGGGGTGGCTGATTTAAACGTGTACCAAACATATTAATATATCCTCTAGATGGAGCAGGGGAGCTTTGAACCATATACTATATAGCTGTAGAAATACATCCATTCTGAAGATTCAAACACAAAGGCAGTATTTACGCATTCCTTATTTGTCAATAGTACAATATGAACTGATATTATTGCATTCCTGCAGGTATCTCTGCAGTTTTCATTTTGCTGTGACCATAAAAGCTACTGTTCCAAAAATGGTTTCTTTTTTTTTTCCTCCAAACATCTTTATTCAATTTTCACATATGGCAAAGGCAATCTCACATCTATATAAATGAAAAGCGTACAAAATGATACTGCTTAAGTTGCGAACAGTTTACATCACAGACACCATCAAAACCACTGCAGTTGTAAACATTATACATCACTTATAAACCCACCAGTCATTGTCATTTAAATCCTGCCTCTTAAAGCTCATTCCTGCTCTGCATATATTGTTCTCATAATTCTCATTTTTTCCTATGTGGTTTTCTCCTTCTCTTTTCTAAAGATCCCAATTCCAGTTGTTTTACCTCTGTTACGATAGTCACTACTTCTAGTAAAGTTAGTCTAGACTTCGATTTCCATTTTCTAGTAATTGCTTTTTTGGCAGCCACCATAATTAGACTCAGCAAGGCTTTACTATGTCTAGGCAATTCTGATTCTGTAGCATAACTCAAAAAAAAAATCATCTCCCCGTCAGTCCAATCTGCTCACCCAGCATCTCCAAAAGAGCGGTCTGCAGGGAATCCCTAAAGTCTGTCAGGTCATTACACTCCCAAAAAATATGTTCCCAGCTACCTTTTTCCTGCCTGTCACACCTCCAACATTTCCTATCCACATAAGGAAAAATTCTTTGGAGTCTACTTGGGGTATAAAAATACCTATGTGAACACTTCCAGGCAAAGATCCTAAATCTTCCAGATGTTGCTGTATATTTGGAAGATATACATATATCCCCCATTATCTCTTTGTGAAATGCTTATCCAGTCTCTCTTCCCAATCCTTTCTAAGCTCCTGTGATTAATTCTTATAATTAGCATGCAATATTTTATATGCTTTACTAATTATTCCTTTTTTAATGGCAGCTTTTGTTCTAGATTCTATTAAAAACTCTACCAGTGCTGGTCTTTTATTTAGGAGCCCCCTAATTCTTTCTCTTTGCCTATACTCTAATATCAATTCTTGATAGGGAAGGCAATCTCTAACCTGCAGTCCAAATAAATTCTTGACCTCTTCCCATTCTATTACCTTTCCCTTTCTAGTTATTTGCTTCTAATACCCTGGTTCCTTTGCCAGTTTTCTCCAATAAATTCCAGGCCCCTCTTGCCTGTTATCTGTATCCTGACCACAGTCATCGCTATTGGCAAAATCTCTCTTCTCCATTCTGGTGCTGGTTTGGTTTTTATAATATTTTTATTGCTATTTTATGAATATAATACTCTGTATGATTTTGGTTCTTCTCCTTATGAGTCTACATCCAAAATCCCAATCTCTCCTTATATCTTGAGCTTCCTCCCTGTGTCAGCATAATTCCTTCCACTTTGAATTACATTTTTCTGCTTATGCTATGTATAAGAAATTTAACTGTGTTGCTCTAAAATACCCCCTCAAATTAGGTAATCCTAGTCTGCATTGTTCTATTGGTAGAATCAGCTTATCCCACTTGACCCTTGTTGTATTCTCTTCCCAGATAAAATCCTTCAACTCTTTTTTAATTGCTATCCACAACTTCTCATCTGGTTGATAAAAGTATGCCTGACCTGTGCATAATACTAAAGGGACTAAAAACATTTTAATGGCTTGTATTTTAGTATCCATATCCATATAACAAAACTTCAATTTTCTCAATTTTTGTATTATCTTCTGTTTAGTTTCTTCCCACATATCCTTGGCTACCACTACAGAGTCATTTCTAATCCATACTCCTAAATACTTCATTTTATCATGTCCCCATAAATATGGATATTGTTGGACCAATTCATATGTAGGTACATAATTTACCGCTATTGCCTTTGTTTTAGTTCCATTAATTTTCGATCCCGAGAAGATTTGAAACTTTCTTAAAATGTTCCACAACACTATAATGTCCCTTTCTGGTTTTGTCATGTATAAAATAATATCTGCAAATCGAGCCAGCTTTTCCTGACTACCATATCAATTATATCCTCAAATTTCTGAGTCCCTTATTTTCTTTGACAATGGTTCTAAATATAATGCAAACAACAAAGGGGAAAGTGGACTACCCTGCCTGGTTCCTCTACTCAAGCAGAAATTATTGTGGAGGACCCCACCTACTTTAATTTGTGCCTCCTATCTCTCATATATTCTTCTGATCAGCCTTATAATTGTATCAGGAAAAGCAAATGCTTTCATTGCCCTGCTCATGAAGTCCCAGTCTACTCAGTCAAATGCTTTCTCTGCATCAAGATCCACCAATAAAAGTGGTACTTTCTTACATTCTGCTTCCCTCTGGATCATCAGTGTTCTGTTGATATTGTCAAATGTTTGTCTCCCCTCCACAAAACCACACTGATCCATATCTATCAATTGTGGTATCACTTTTGCCATTCTTTTAGCCATTATAGACATGAACACTTTATAATCATGGTTTAGTATTGAAATGGGTCTGTATGAAGCTGGATCCAATGGCTCCTTACCCACTTTAGATTTTACTGTTACCACCGCCTTCTTCCAGGATGCTGGTAGTTCCAGGAGTGGCTCATGCTATAGGACTGCAGGACTGCAGCCCCCCCACCTAGAAATGAAGAAGAAAAGGGAAATAAAACAAAACAGGGAAATAAAACAAAACAGAAGAATAAAATGAATGAGTCCCAGAACTCCACGCATGCGTGCTTGGAATTCCTGGTACTCTCTCTCAGAACTCCAGACTGCTCTACCAGGCAGTCCGGATAAGGGAGAGAGGCATCTCTGCCCTGCAGAAGTCTGTGCAGTGATGACAACCACAGAACAGATTGACATCATCAGCAGGCTGGGGCTTCCAGCCTACTCTCATGGGAAACCGACACCGGACTGCATCGTCAGCAGGCTGGGGTTTCCAGCCTACTCTTGCGGGAAACCAGCATCATCGGCAGGCTGAGAAACCTACCAGAAGGACTGGAAACCCAGCCGTTAGCTTGCACGGGCTGAGGAGGAGACTGAGAGTGGATTTACTGTGAGGATGATGGGAACAGAGACTACTGAACTAATTCAGGGAAGGAAAGAGACTGAACTTGTGAGTGTGGACAATGGGAACGGAGACTGCTGAACTAATTCAAGTAAGGAAAGAGTGTATGTGTGAAATGCCCCAGTTGCGATATACTGGTGGTTAGAGAGAAAGAGAACACATGGTGGTGGGTAGAGAATACCTCAGGCTTGAACCCTGTACCTTAGATGCAAGTGGCAAGGGCCTGAATTCCCTACCCACTACCATTTGTAAAAAAAGTTTGTAGATTTTTGCCTCATATTTGTTCTGTTCCTCATAAAATCTGTGGTTTCTGTATGTTTGTTTTTCCTTGCCCAGGCAGTAGTGCAGTGGTGCACTGGTAGCATTATTGCCTGACAGTTACAGGTTCTCTGGTTTGATTCTTGGCTGGGGTGCCTTCTGTGTGGAGTCTGCATGTCCTCCCATCTCATATTTGCTTTATTCCTCATAAAAATCTATGGTTTCTGTAGGTTTGTTTTTCATTACACAGTCAATAGTACAGGGGTGCACTGGTAGCATTGTTGCCTGACAGCTACAGGTTCTCTTTTTTGATTCTTGGCTTGAGTGCCTTGTGTGTGGCATCTGTATGTCCTCCCATATTACAAATATGTGTCTGCAGTGTTTCTCCCTGGGCCTCTACTGAAAATTGGCTTTTGTTCCAAGTCAGACTTTCCTGGTTAACAAACATTAAATAAATAAAAATAACAGGCATTTGAATTTCAGACTTCATATTCTTCAGAAAGTACATGGTAACACAAAACCTTTTATTCTAGCAATTTTCTAAGTTTATAACATGGGTATTTGAAATTTGTCCCAATTTTTGGGACTGTATCCCCCCATTATTGGCTTTGTCCAGGTTTTGTGTGCTAAGGTTGAGAGCTATAGTGAGAACTGAATTCGCTGAATATGTTTGGGGGCTGTATTCCCCCATTATTGGCTTTGTTCAGGTGTTTTGTGCTAAGAGGCTGACAGCTATGGTGAGAACTGAATTCACTAAATGGTAGCCATTTAAGTTTGTCTTCCTGTCTTTCACAAAACAGCTGATTTGGCATAGCGGTATGTTGCTCTGACTGTTTTGCACAGGGTCCTGGGTTTAAGACTTGGCAGTGAAATGTATGGTGATAACACAGCATTTTATTCTAGCAACTTTCCGACATTATACAAGCAATGTTTAAAATGTGTCCCTGCATTTGGGGCTTTTGCCCCCCCCCCCCAAATAAATTTTGGCTTCTTCCAGATTTCTTGTGCTGCAAATTTCAGAGATACAGCTGAGTGTCGAGTAGATTTTACAAGGAGATGAGAGCTGCAGGAGAACAAAAGTTTAGTGCTGCTTATGCTGAATCATACTGTACTGTGTTGTAAAGGGGGTGGATGCTGCAGTCCTTTTTGGTGAAGATACCTAGTAACTAGGAACCTTTTATCAATTTGCCATCCATTCCCTATTGAGATATGACTAGCTTATCATTTTTTAATGCAACATAGGCAATTTATTCCTCAAGAGCAACAGGCACTTTATTTGTAGATGAAACAATGACATATAAAGTTGTTTGCTAGCAGCAACCTCTTCATTAGTTACAGATTTCTTTAATGTGGAATTTAGATGACTTTTACTTCTTCAGAGATTGTGCATATTTACTGATACTGGTGGACTGTAGAAGTTTGAGTAGACTTTTATGATGGAAATGTACTGAATTGGGCAGTTTTGTCATTATTGGTGCATACATTTTCTTTCATTGTTTACTGGAAAAATGTTGAAAACAATAAATTTAAAATGCCCTCTAACAACTGCATTGTATTGTACAAGGAATATAATTTAATGCGATCAGGAAGGTGTATCAAATAGCACGTGTATGTTTCGTGTTCAAGGGGCCTATGATTTGAAAACAGCCCAAAGTTAGGCAAAATGCATTTTCTCTGAATGTGGGTTTCAATGCTGTTTCAATAAATGCGAGTTTCAAGGGCAGAGAAGTTTTAATTCTAAGTCTATTTTCATTGTGAGACTGCATTGCTTTGTTTAACAGATATCTATTAGTGTTTGTGCTGTAAAATGCAAAATAAAACTTTCAAATGAAATCCAAATCATTGCAGAAGTAAAGCAGTATGCACATTACAGTCTTTATGGTAAATGGGGCGAAATAACCAAGGAATGGGACATTGGAATGGCTGCTGGAGGAGGCTCTATTCGACCATGATTTTGTGAGGGGGGAAGGGCAGCAAACTCAAAGACAGACCCGGCTGAACTATAACTCTCAACTGTCCATATTTTTGCTTCTTATTTTTGGTTTGTTCCTCATAAAATGTGTGGTTTTCTGGCAAATCATCTAGGAATTAAGTCACTAAATAATGACAGCCATTGAGTTTCAGATGTCATAACCTTCAGAAACATGCATGCTAAACCAAAATCTGTTATTATATCAACTGTCTTGAGTTTATACAAGAGCAATTTTAGTACTGTTTGTATGTTCCCTCAATATATTTGGCCTTGTCCAGATTTCCTGCATTAAGAGGTTGAGAGGTACATACAAATAAATCTCTTTATTTGCTCAAAATGTTGCTCTCCCCCTAATAATTCCTTTGCAAAATGGCAATTTTGGAAGAAAACGTGGAGGGTTTACAATTATAAATAGCTGTAATGATCAGAGTTATAGATTACCTTTATTTCAGAAATGCATGTGGATGCTCTTATTTTGTCAGCTGCTCAAGTTAACAGTACTAATATTAAAAAGGTGTCCCTTCTTTGACAGGTTTCCAGCTGTATTGTGTGGCAATTTTATATTTTTGCATCACATTTTTGGTCCATTTTTCATAAAATTGTGGTTTTCTGGCAAATTAGTGGCAAATCATTAAAGATTGAAGTTAGAAAATAATGGCAGACATTTGAGTTTCAGATTTCATACCCTTCAGAAAATTCATACTAATGCAAGACCTACTACTAGTCTATCTATCTAAGTTTATAACAGCAATATTTAAAAATTGTTTGTATTTTTGGGCCTGTGTCCCATTTCTATGTATGGCTTTGTCCAGATGTCTTGCTCTGTGGTTGAGAGGTATGAGCCATCACTGTCAGCCAGAGACATTTCAAATTGTGACATACTTGTTGCACCCTACTCCCCACTGTAGTGGCATTGGATGTGTCCAAGCAAGGCAAGGAGCAGTTATGCAGTGTAAGTGTGCAGAGTATTCCCCCATCCAAGGTAGACCACAAGTACGACCGTGGCTTTTCATCTGTCCTTGATTTTGCAGAATGTTCTGGTTTTCTGTCATATTTTTATACTGTTGATTTATGCTTCTTATTATTCAGAAAATGCATGCTGTTGCAGTGCCCTGTTGCTCTGTGTTTAAGTAGCAATGCTTTAATGACCATCAGGCAAGCTTGTCAGAGACTGCAAGATGCAAGTACGCTTTAATAAGCATACTGTTAAAGAATTACCAATATTGAAAGCCTTTTGGTTGTTGCCATGCAGAGAATATTTACATAACTAGATAATGTACAAGCCTTAGGTATTGAAATGCATATGACAGTATTTGTATTAAAGGACAGGATTACAGTATTTTCAGAAGCTCATTACATTTGTTGGAGACTTGTCATCTTTGCTGGCTTTACCCGTAAACTAAACAGAATGCCAATCTATCATGTGTGGTCCATAACTTGTGCAGTAATCCTTTAAGTAATTTATCTTGAGTTTGTTTCTTGTTTGCTGTTCATTTTTTACTTTGATCATGTCTTTCCCATGAAACAAGTAGATAGTTGTTGTCAGGCAGCGGGTATTTTTTTGGATAAGAAACATTTTTACAAGTGGTGGTATCACAGAGATTGCTACGTTCAGCATGTTACTTGGTAATTTTATAAAGCTGAATATAAATTATAATTAGAACTGCTTTTGACTGGCATTCCAGTAATGTATTTAAAAAGTAATTTATTTTTTCATGCCTCATAACCTTTGTGTTTCCATCTAGATATTAAGTAAGATGTCATGTAGCCAATGCACTGAAATATTTTTTTCTTCCTTCTACACTTCATTTTGTCTTGCTTGGACTCTCATAATGATGGTCTGACACCCAGGGCAGCTTATTTAATTAAAGTTCCAGTTGTTGTGGTTTTGAACATAGCTCCACCCGTTTTAGTTGGCCACACCCCTCCAATTGGCCCCACTCATTCAGCTGTCTCCTGCAGCCCCCCCTTTAATTTGAAGTCTCCAGCCACCACTGGGTTCTTCTCCTCCTCTTAAAATACTGTTAAACAAAACCTTCTAGATCTTTATCAGTTTTTCCCTCCTAACTTCCAACCTTCCACAGGAATACCTCCTGGGGACTTTCCTCTAGATTGGTGAATTTATAGCCATTTTTATCTCATCCCTTCCTATCCTGTTAACAATTGAGCCTCATCTACCTCTAACTTTGGCATATTTAATTCTTCCATAAACATTTCCATTTGTACCTTTCTTGATTGCCATATTTCTCTGCTTTATACAAATTTTCATAAAATTTCCTAAATATTTCAAGTGCATCTACAGGGTTTCGTTGTCTTCCTTGTTACAGGTTCCCTTGGTGACTGCCCTTTCCAATTTCTGTTGTCTGAGTTACTGTGCTAAACGTTTTTGTGCTCTAGAATTATTACCAAAAACAGTTGCTTAACAGCACTCTTTCTAAACTTGTGCATATTATCGAGGTAATCCCTTATTTTCTGTTTAGCATTCTTCAATTGCTCCTTTTCTTATTCTGAGAAATTCCTCCTATTTTGCAATACTTTAACATTTGTCAGCCCCTCTAAATAATTTGTGTTACTCTTTAACCATATCTCCCTTTCCTTTATTTCCAACCTAGTTTTAAACTCCACTTTGATTTTATCCCACTCTTTAGCTATGCTTTCAGGAGATAATTCTATCTTCTCTAGTAGCTCCTGCATTAATTCCACAACCTATTCCTTAAATTCCATTCTTTTCAACCAATAGGTGGGAAAGCGCCAGTGTCTCATTTTTATTTTATACCTTGCATTTTTATTTTAGTTATTATTGGTGCATGATCTGAAATAGTTATTGGGTGCATTTCAAGACCTTCAATTAAATGCAAAGGTTCCTGCAAGATATAAAATCTATCGAGCCTAGCCCAGTTTTTGTATCTCAGTGAGTAATATGTAAATTCACTCCAAGCTCTTGGTACTGAATTCACATCTTCTATATGAAAGATTTTCATAAATTTCTTCAAAAATCTACACTCGTTATATTTTTGTTTCTAGGCCCCCCAGACACATCTGCACTATTGCAAACCAAATTCCAGTCTCCACCTATAAGTAATATTTCTTGCTGAAAGTTGATTATTTCTCCTTGAATTTTCTTAAGCTCCATTATAGCAGTTTTAGGGGGGATGTAAATGCATGCCAGTGTAATCCTCCTCCCTAGCCAGTAGCCCCGTAGTACTATGTATCTTCCATTATTATCTCCTCCTCCCTTCTATCACTATTGGAGCTATTCTTGCAATTAATACAAGTACTCCTCTTTTCCTGTATCCCAGATATTCCACTGAATAACTATCCTGAAAAACCTTTCTTTATCAAATTCACACGTTCAGTTCTTTCCAAGTGTGCTTCCTGTAGCATAGCTATTTGCACTCTACATTTTTTAATATAATTCACTACTCTTTCTTTTTTATATTTATCTGTAAGACCATCCAGACTGAAAGACATTAGAGAAAGCATAATTTTCTTATATAGTTATTATTATCACTTTTATATATAACTGCTTTTTTGCTAAATGTCTAGTTCCAACCATTATGTTGCATGTTTACAGTGTTCGGCAGGTTGGTCTTTTATACAGTTGTTTCATGTCATATCCATTTGCGCCTATGTCACATCTTACATAATTTTTTGTTTTTTTGAAAGTCCTCAAACAGAACAAACAGCTCCCCAGAAAACTCTCCTCAAACCTATGAACTCTTGAGGCACTCCTAAAAATGGAGAACATCGATATCTGTGCAGTAACTGAGACCTGGTTCAAGGCTCCAGAGAGCACCCCTGCAATACCAGGCTGCAACTCTTACCACACTTTTCAGCCACCAAACTAGGACCGAAACACTAAAGGTGGAGGAGTGTCCATATTCACCAAGGATATTCAGAACATCAGGCTGGTTGCCCAACACAATGCATCTGAAATTCTCCAGGTGCAACTAAAACTAGGTAAGACTGCAATCCAAACTGTAGCTTGCTACAGATCCCCCACCATGCCCCAAGATTCACAATACACCTTTCTAAACATACTGGAAAATATTAAGATACAACCAAACACCCTAATACTGGGTGATTTCAACTACCCTGCCATTAACTGGGAAAACTACTCATGTACCAACACCTTTGCCCAACAGTTCTTGGAATTTATAAATTCCAACGCCCTGGATCAACTAATCCTTAGTCCCACCAGGGACTCCAATATCCTAGACCTATGGTCACCCCCTTGTTGGTCAGGTCTGACCATAAGCTAATCACCCTTGACATCCACATCCCACCCCTACCCCCCAGTAAGGAAACCTCTGTAAAAACTTCTCCAAAGCCAACTTCATGCTACTCAAGTCAGAAGTGACAAACTTCATGACACCCATACAGACAGGAACTGAAAACTAAGGCACTGTACAAGCACATCCACTCTTGCATTAATCGTGCCATCCCCAATAGAACCAAGATGGTCTCCTCCAAAAAAAGGAAGCCAATCTGGTAATCCCTTGCCATAAACAAACTTTACAACAAAAGGAAGAAACTGTTGCAGAAAAGAGGAAAATCCCAGGATACAAAAAACTTCCATACCAGCCTCAGTAAGTAGCTGAGATCCCTCATAAAATCCTCCAAAGCTAGTTACGAAAATAAAATTGCCAAAGATTCCAAAGGCAACCACAAGGCATTCTATAGTTATGTCAAGAATCTAAATGGTAATGCTCAGATTTGCTCTGAGCTACAAAAGAATGGCATTAAATATACTGATCCCAAGGATATTGCCAATATCCTGGCAGATCGATTCAGTGCAAACTTCACTCCCTCTCTCACCCCCTACAGGGCCCATCTCAATACCGAAAGATTGCCAAATTTTGGTAATAACGGCCACACAGGTAAAAAAAACGCACTCTCTAAAGCTAAGAATACAGCATCCATGGGACCAGATGACATCCGAGGCTGTGTACTACATGAACTACAAAATGAACTGGCACCTCACCTAAGTGTCATGTTTAATCATAGCCTCACCTCAGGCTTCATGCCCACTGAGTGGCACACAGCTACAGTTATCCCACTCCACAAGGGGGGATCCACCTTGGATCCCAGGAACTACTGCCCCATCAGCCTGATGAGCCTGATCTGCAAGGCCATGGAACGTATTATCATGGAACTTATAAACAAAGACATTGGCAACCTTCAAACACTGGACCTCATGCAGTTTGGGTTCGTGAAGGGACGATCTTGCCTCCTGAACCTGAATGACTTCTTCCAATCAGTCTCCAGAGCTGTGGACAAGGGTACGGTGGTCCACACAGCCTATCTGGACCTCACCAAGGCCTTCGACACCATCCCCCACTCTGGAAATATAGATAAACTTACTAAGCTGGGCATTAATCCCTACATCACTCGATGGGTTGCCAACTGGCTTACTGACAGAACCCACACTGTAAAAGTAGCAGACTCCAAATCCAGCTCCAGAGAAGTGACAAGTGAAGTACCTCAGGGTTCAGTCCTGGGACCCCTCTTGTTTGGCATCTACTTCTCTGAAGTACAGACCAGCACTAAGGGACTCTGGCTAAAAAAGTTTGCAGATGACTGCAAACTGGGAGCCATTATTGAATCCCCAAATGATGTGGATATTCTACAAAAGGGCCTTACAGAAACAGATGCTTGGTGCCAGAGCCATGGGCTCAAGCTCAATGCCAAGAAATGTATAGTTATCCCCATGAATTACCACATAGGTGGCAGTACACTAAACACCGAAAGTGTGATAAGAGACTTAGGGACACAGGTGGACAGTGGTCTCAACTTCGATAACCACATCGTCACAACAGTCAGGAAATCCTTCTATGTGGCACACCTCATCACTAAGGGATTTTCATCCAGAAAAAAGGAGGTCATTGTCCTACTGTACTCATCCCTCATTAGACCCATTATAGAGTACAACACCCCATTTGGTATGTACCTGTTAAGACATCTGCAACAACTGGAAAGGCTGCAGAAATACCTCACTAAAAGAATCACAGGCCTAAAGCAGATGCCATATGCTGATCATCTAAAAACTCCACCTTTACTCTGTCACATATCGTCTATTCAGAGACGATCTCTGCTTAAAATACAAGGCCATGTCAAACCCAGAGCTGTTGGACATGCTACACTTAAAGAAATCCCAATCCCTCAGAGACACACATCCAGGGATCTAAACCTTGTTATCACAATGAACAAAACATGCTGGAGGTATAGGTTCCTGACCCAGAGACTCCCCAGACTCTGGAATAGACTGCCCACACATGTCAAGCAGAGCGCCTCTTTGGCCCTCTTCAAAAGGAACCTTGATGACTGGATGGGAGATAGGAAATTCACCCCGGGGATCATGTCAGTCACCCTGTTAGACAGGGGTCCAGGGAAGTAAACACTGTGGGAAGAAATAGCAAGGGAATTGTTATGGCTAGGCTTGTATAGGCCCTAGGGCTGATAGCCTAGTACCAGTCTATGAACCTATGAACAATAGCACACAAAATTATGTACATCTTCAAATATTGAAGTTTTTGCTTCCCAATAAGAGCATAAGTTCTAAGTTGATAGCTACACAGACAGACTAAACTTAACCAAAAAGAAAGGTTGGTCATGCTAAGATGCATGGTACAGCCTGTGCTATTAGTAAGTGCTATTTGATTTTGCATTTCTTTATTACCCTCCCAGTTGAGAAAACACTTGAATGCTCTCAGTAAACACTTTCTCCAAGCCATTTCTCTTTACCAAGTTGTCTTATAGTGACATGCTAATTAGATACGAAACTGCTTGTTAATCAGAAAAAGAGGGGAGAAAAATAAAAACACCTGTTTACAATCCCTATTACACTCAAAAATAGCATGCAAAGAAAACAATGCAACACAGATACAGTACTATTACGAAAAAAAAAAGTGTTTTCTTTACTTACAGTTAGCGTTCTCTCCTCTCCACCAAAGCATTTTTTGAACATTAATTACATGAAGTAGGGCATATAAGTTAGAGCCCCCCACTCAGCAAACAAATTTAGAAGAAGTCCAATACTTCCAGATTTTATTGTGCTGTCATATTATTGCATTGTAATCCCACATTTAGTTACTAATTTTATTACTGTTCTTCTCCATCACCCAGATCCTGTCTGCTTCATTTCCAATGTACTCTCGAGTCTTCTAGTCAACTCTCATGCTCCCTTCTTTCTCTCCAAAAATTTCCATTGAAATACTAGAAAAGGTTTCACAGGTGTAGTCTCTCTATGGTCTTTATTACCAGAGAAACAAGAAGCCGAATCTCCTTCTGTTTCACAGCTCAGTTTTTGTTGTACAAACTTTCATATTTCTTTCTTAGCATGCACTTCAACAAAAAATGATTTTATTCCTCCAGGGAAGAATACCTTGAAGACAGCTGGATACAGCAGTTTGAATCTCACACCTGCGTCTGAACATTCTCTGAATAGAGGAATGAATTTACTTCTCCCTTGCCTGTTGTACAATGAGTAATCATTCTCCACAAACACTCTGCTGTCACCTACTTTTAGTATTTTGTCACTCTGCCACAGTTTTGACAGAATCAGCTCTTTCTGCTGGTAGTATTGCATCCTTACTATTAAAGGTCTAAGTTGCTTTCTTATAGCTAGATTTGGAGCATACAGACAATGTACCCGTTCAAATAATAATTCCTGCTGTGGAATACCAGTCCAGTTTCTTATTTGTGCTTTCATAAATTTAATAGTCTGTTCCTTCCAGCTTCTCTGGTACAGCTGAAAATCTCAAGTTTTCCCTAAGTGCTCTATCCTCTAATTCAATTATTTTTTGAAAGATCTCTTCCTGAGCAGTCCCATATTCATCCACAGTTTTCTTCATTTTGACCTCTGATTTTTGCAGCTTTATCATCTTATCTGAATATCTGTTTAAAGCTTCTTCCATTTATTCCAGCCTTTTGTTGTTTGTGTTAATATACTCTATCAGTGATTTGTTTATTTTAACCAGGTTTGTATGCATTTGTCTTATATCATTCTGCAGGTTATTGGAAGTTGTCTGAAGATTGCATTACTTTTTGCTGAACAGCAGCAAAACTCTCCCTAGTCGGTGTTTCTTCCTTACTTTTGTAGCTGATTTTTTTCCAGGTCTTTTGTATTTCTTTATTCCTGGCATCCAGGTAGTGTATTTACTAGCCAGTTACTGAAATTCACCCATAAACACATGTCTACTGGCCTTCTCTGCCAAGTTTCTGGTAGAGCTAGAAACTAGCTGTTACTCAGTGTGCCGCCATCTTGGAACTCCTTGTTCCAAAAATTGTTAATATTTTTCGAACTTAACTCATTCACTCCAATGGAGCTCAGGAAGTTTGCATTGTAACTTCCAATGGGCGGAGCCTAAGCCTTTTGACAGAATCAAATCATGTCCTCACATTTCAAACAAATGTTCATATCTCTGGAACCATAGGGTTTATGTAAGAAGTATACATGGCAAACTCTTCAGCACAAATTATTTTTATAGCGGTAGTATCTTTAGGTTCTAGGTCTTAAACTGAATTTTGTAAGTCACAATAAACACAGTAACTATTACATTTGCAATATTTTGTGAACAGCTTACAACATCTTAGCAACCACTCAAGTTACACACATTCTGTCAGCAGCATTTTATTGATCTAGCTCAGAGCTTTCATATGTGGCTAAAGAGTTCTGTTCGTGTTACTTGGTTGATATTTAGAAAAATATGCAAATTATATCTATATAAATCAATATCATAAAAACAACAGTTAATATCTATTTACCTGCACTAGACAGAGATCAAATATTAATGCAGTTGAGTTTGCCATTATGTAAGCTTTAAGATGAACTCTTTAAAACCTTGTACACAGCATGGTTTTGGAATTATTGCAGATATGAACAAGCAATATTTGACGCCTAGAGGCATCAGTAGAAGTTAACTGCAGATGCCCCTGGAGGTGTCACTCTGATGTAATGAGTTAAGATACTGGTGAGGGCAGGGAGAAACTGCATTACCAGTTTACATGCAGTGATATCATTTGATATACTTACTGACTTCTTTGTTCAAGAATCAGGGGCAAAGACAAAAATAACGGGAGTGGAGGGGAGGACAAAGGCCCAAATCCAGGTGAAATTCTAAACGTTGCTCTAATTCACTTAAAACTTCAATATAACAACAGGTTTTGCATAAACATGCCTTTTCTGAACAATATGAAGTTTGAAATTCTAATGTTGGCTGTTACTGACTGAATGCAATCCTTACTGATTTACCAGAAAAAGAAAAATTTTATGAAAAACAGGAAAAAAATTATAGGATAAACTGGAGACATTCTTCAATATGGAGGTGAGTTGAGAGGTATATTACTATTGACTTTTATAAAGTCTTAATTTCTCCTGTGGACTTGCTGGGATACAGATGAAATCACACCATTGCCAAGGCAACCATCAGCAAAAATGTGTATCGGCATAAACATGTGAATTATTATTGGTAGCATTCACAACTGCTCTTTATACTGCCAAATCAAATTGTAAGCTTGGATGGATATTTGTCAAAAAGAAGAACTGTGGTGCTGAACATTGGTTTTGTGGTAATATTTCTGCCTCATGACTGGGTTTATTTCTGACTAGCAGCTGCTGCCTACGCAGATTGTTGCATGTTTTCCCTGTGTCTGCATGGGTTCTTTCAAGGTACTCCAATTTCATTCCACCTGCCAAAATCGTGTTAATCAAATGGCTACACCAACTTGTGCATGTATGTACTTTCCCAAGTGTGTCTGATGTTATTGGGTTATAGGGCTGCAGCCCCTCCAGATTTGCCAGAAGAACAATTTTTATTACAAAAATCTTCTCTGTATATTTTACAGCTGGCCAAAATTAGAAATTCTATTAAAATGACAGAAGGGGCAGTTGAGCATTTCACAGTAACTGCAATCCTGCTTAGGTATAGGTTTAGGATGTGTGTGTGACTGAGAAAATAATGCTTTGCATCTTGTGGTATTGGCTGTTGCACTGTATTTCAAAACAGCCCAGCAAATGTAATATTTCTTACACTGATTTTTCAGGCTGCTATATCTACAGATACCTTCTTGCTAGATCTGTTTGTTCAAGTGATGACATTGTGGGGCTGGTTAGGCTGCAAGACACATCAGCCAGTCAACATATAAATATTGATTGCTAGCATGCCTTTCAGAAGTAAAAGAACCTCCTCAGGGTCTTCTGCAGCTTTGATCTTACTCTCACTGGTTATCACAATAAGCTGAGCAAGTTAACACATTCAAGATCACAGTAACATGTTGTTTGTGATGACTTTTGAAATAAGCTGTAAGGATGCAAAGAACTGCTATATTTTTAACAGAGATTAATGACTGAGATACACAGAGTTTCTGCTGAAGAAACATTGGATCAGAATACTTGTGAAAGATATTTATGCTCCATCTATCAAACATACGTCACTCGTGTCTTTCCCTGTGCTCTTCCTTATCCATAATACTCATTCTTTGTTGCAAAAGTGAAGCAAATCATTTCCATTCTTGTACAGTGCCAACAGCAAGAAGGACTATGAGGGTGGGGTCTTTCAGAGCTGCTGTTGCATTCAGGGTTACTGCTACCTGTAGATTTCAAATGTACTATCTTACAGTCAAGCTGTAAAATCAATGAGACAGTGTCACTATGAGGGTTTAGACCAAGGTGGCCAACAGTCCCAGTTTTTCTAGGACAGTCCCAGTTTGGAAGTCTCTGTCCTAGAATCCCAAACATTGTCTTTGGGACACAGAAATGTCCCAGTTTAGACCTCTCAGTCTGAATGGTGACTTGGCTTCTCAGGGTGGCCAGTTCCACCTGCTTTCCCATCCTAAGCAGCTCTGGGGACTTTACAATTTTTCAGGGATACCACTGGGTATGGAATAAGGTTGGATGCCTTTGCCCTGGCAGGAGCCTTCCAGGCCCTGCCACCATCAGTCAGTCACTCCTTCAAGGACGTCCATCATGGGGATCGTCTGCTTTACCCCACTCACCCAGACAGGAGCTCTCCAGGCCCTACACCCATTTGCCTGGAGCTCCTGTACTGACTTTTGTCAGGACCAACCCCTACAGTCCTCCCTTCGACCTGGCCAAGAGACCTTCCCCAGCCATGGCCCCCCCCATGTCAGGGGACTCCACCACCTGCATGTCTCCTGCAGGCTGCCAAATCATGCCAGATCACTCATGCCCTCTGACCCTCTTAGGGGAGCTTCCTTCCAATCCTATCTGCAGCTCTGGAACTCCCATCAGCCGCTGAGGGGGCAGATCCTCTCTCATGAAGGTTTCAGAGTCCCCCTGCTTTCCCATCCAGAGCAGCTTTGGGGACTTTCAGATTTTTCAAGGATGCTGTCAGTTATGGGGTGAAGTTGGATGCCTTCACCCCAGTAGGAGCTCTCCAGGACCCTCTGCTGTCCACCCTGGTACTTCCTCAAGGACTTCCATTACAGGGGGCTCTGCCTGACCTCACTCACCCAGGCAGGAGCTCTCCAGGCCCCACCACTGTCCACCAGTTGCTCCCTTAAGGACTTCTATCATGGGGGCTGTGCCTGACCCCGCTCACCCAGGCAGGAGCTCTCCAGGCCCCACTGCTGTCCACCCTAGCACTCCCTTAAGGACTTCCAATGTGGGCAGCTCTGCCTGCCCCCCCCCACCCAGGCAGGGGCTTGCCCAGCCCTGCCACTATCTGCCTCCCTCCCCCTTCCAGACTTCCATCCCAGAGGGGCTATGGTTTGTACCCCCTAATGCAGGCGAAAGCTGTCCTGTACCAGTCACTTTCCAACTCTCTCAATCTCTTCCATACTTCCATCAGGACTGAACCTCTCTGGGGTTCCACTTCAAACCAGGACAGAGAGCTCTTTTCCAGGGTTACATATCTCCTAACTGCTGCCAAATCATGCAGTGTCATGAGTGCTCTTGAAGCCTCTCAGGGGATCTTCTCAGCCTCATGGAACTCTGCTGGGCCATGAAGCCTCAGACAGTCCCTCATCCAGACTTCTGTGACACTGGTTCTCCACTTTCCCTTGCACCTAGGGCTTTCAAATTCACAGGGGAGATGGCTCTGGATCCCCCATCTCTGCACTTTTTACAGCACACCTCAGTCTCTCACTCCCACTGTGCCAGGCGCCGATGAATGTGCATCACTTCAAGCCTCCTGACATGTGGCCTCTTGCCTCCTGGGTGGTGCTATTCACAGAGTGGCATCCCCACAGTGCCCTGTGAAGGATGGGAGGCCAACCTGCCTGCCCTGGTGTGAGATGACATGGCTGCCCTATCTCCACTCCCATAGGATTGCAGATCTACAAACAAAAGAACAGAAGGCTCGGGCTTTGCAAAAAGATGACCACCAAGTAGATGTAATTTTAGCACTTTCTTCCACTTTAATTAAAAACATGGACTTCATCAGAAAAACGGGAACTCTCCCATGTTCCCGTTTTTATACAAGACAGGAAGTGATGTAAAATGGCTAATGAGTAAATTAATAGTTATTGTTTTTTCAAGAAAATTGAATTGTTATTGAACCATCATTAATACAACATGTCATAAAACATTGTTAAAATAATACAAAACATTACTTATATTCTCTCATAATAAATCATTGCTATAAAAAATTATTGTGTTTTAACCTTGTTTGCAAGATGTATTTTTTTATAAATCTACAACAACTGTATGAAACTAGTTCATTCATCATTATATAATGAATGTTGTGAATTTCCACCCATGACCAAATTCAACATATATCTATCTGTTGGAAATCTAGATGCAAACATGTATATGCTTATTTCATATTATGTACATATTTTAAATGAATAATTAAAAAAGCAAACTACCAGAATACATTCACTGATGAATATTGATAGAAAATTAATTTGAATTTATCAAATATTCTTAATCCTACACATATAACATAATATATTACCCATGAATATATAGATTTCATAATTGCCAAATTATCCAAACTTTGAAAATACAGAAACATTTGATTTTCTAATGCCCCTTTTACTATCAACTAATGAATCTATAAGTACATGACTCCAAAACGAAGCCTAAATGACTAACCTATTTACATGATTAAAAATACAAAAACATTTGATTTCTTAATGCCCCTTCTACTATCGACTAATGAATCTATAAGTTCTTGACTCCAAATGGAGCCTAAACGACCAACCTATGGACATAATGAATGCAAAAAATAATTAATCATGTGCATAATCTATTATATTTGTTAAAACTACCTGTATAATAGAAAACATTTTATGTTTATAGTGTCGTTTAACCCTGGGGAAGAATCAGCCCCTAATATTAACTGCCACAAAGTCTCCTTCTGTTCTAATTTATTGTTGGTATCACCCTTCAACACTCCTTTGTGTATTTGATCTAATACAAAAAATTCAAACTTCTTGAAATTGTCACAAATCAAAGCATGTCTTGCTAAGGAATTGTTAGTATCCTTGTTTTTAATTGCCAAGACATGTTCATAAATACGTCTTTTCAAAAATCTTATTGTTTTACCAATATAGTAACTTCCACATGTGACACATGTCGCCAAATAAACAACATGGTCACTGTTACAATTATAATACTTGTGTGCCCAGAGTGTTCTATTCAGATGTTTCAACGTCACAAAGGAAGTGTTGCTAATATACCGACATTGCTTACAATCTTTACATGAGAAAGTTCCCTTTTTATTACTTACTGCTCTAGTAACTATCTCTCTACTACAACTATTGTACTCTAATATCTTCTTAACATTTACCACATTTCTGTAAGTAAATGTTGGTGTTGTCCCCAAAACTGACATAAGGTCTCTATTTCCTAAAATTATCCTCCAATTTGTCTCTACAATACCTTTGATGTGCAACATTTCGTTAGACAGGGGTAATGGAAACATTGTACAAAAATCCTTTGTTTCTGAAGTCAATGTATTGTGTGTGGTATTCCCTACCAAAAACTCATTCTTCTTAATCAAAATGATTGGTTTTGCCACTCCTTGTCTTAAATTTGTTACCTCTCTTTCCAATTTTTTCAACAATTTTGAGAATATGGTGGATGATCTAAACAAAACAACAAGCTTCCTAACATTCAAAATCAGTGGTTTTGGGAAGGAAATAGATTTTTTGGATATCACACTATATTTGGATTGTGAAAACCATTGTTTGCAAAGCAAGATATACAGGAAACCTTGTTTTACAAATCAGTATCTGCATAAAGAAAGTCTACACCCTGAACATATGAAGAGAAATGTAATAAAAGGGCAAATGATAAGGCTAAGTAGGCTAACATCTGACAATGACATATATCATACGGAACTATTGTTACTAAGAAAATTGTTCATTGAGAGAGGATACCAACTAAAATTGTTGAAAAAATTGGAAAGAGAGGTAACAAATTTAAGACAAGGAGTGGCAAAACCAAGTATTATAATTGTAACAGTGACCATGTTGTTTATTTGGCGACGTGTCACATGTGGAAGTTACTATATTGGTAAAACAATAAGATTTTTGAAAAGACATATTTATGAACATGTCTTGGCAATTAAAAACAAGGATACTAACAATTCCTTAGCAAGACATGCTTTGATTTGTGACAATTTCAAGAAGTTTGAATTTTTTGTATTAGATCAAATACACAAAGGAGTGTTGAAGGGTGATACCAACAATAAATTAGAACAGAAGGAGACTTTGTGGCAGTTAATATTAGGGGCTGATTCTTCCCCAGGGTTAAACGACACTATAAACATAAAATGTTTTCTATTATACAGGTAGTTTTAACAAATATAATAGATTATGCACATGATTAATTATTTTTTGCATTCATTATGTCCATAGGTTGGTCGTTTAGGCTCCATTTGGAGTCAAGAACTTATAGATTCATTAGTCGATAGTAGAAGGGGCATTAAGAAATCAAATGTTTTTGTATTTTTAATCATGTAAATAGGTTAGTCGTTTAGGCTTTGTTTTGGAGTCATGTACTTATAGATTCATTAGTTGATAGTAAAAGGGGCATTAGAAAATCAAATGTTTCTGTATTTTCAAAGTTTGGATAATTTGGCAATTATGAAATCTATATATTCATGGGTAATATATTATGTTATATGTGTAGGATTAAGAATATTTGATAAATTCAAATTAATTTTCTATCAATATTCATCAGTGAATGTATTCTGGTAGTTTGCTTATTTAATTATTCATTTAAAATATGTACATAATATGAAATAAGCATATACATGTTTGCATCTAGATTTCCAACAGATAGATATATGTTGAATTTGGTCATGGGTGGAAATTCACAACATTCATTATATAATGATGAATGAACTAGTTTCATACAGTTGTTGTAGATTTATAAAAAAATACATCTTGCAAACAAGGTTAAAACACAATAATTTTTTATAGCAATGATTTATTATGAGAGAATATAAGTAATGTTTTGTATTATTTTAACAATGTTTTATGACATGTTGTATTAATGATGGTTCAATAACAATTCAATTTTCTTGAAAAAATAATAACTATTAATTTACTCATTAGCCATTTTACATCACTTCCTGTCTTGTATAAAAACGGGAACATGGGAGAGTTCCCGTTTTTCTGATGAAGTCCATGTTTTTAATTAAAGTGGAAGAAAGCGCTAAAATTACATCTACTTGGTGGTCATCTTTTTGCAAAGCCCGAGCCTTCTGTTCTTTTGTTTGTGGTTCTGTTGTTTTTCGGCAAGTCCGGATATCGGTCATTCACAGGATTGCAGACCTGGCTTCTCAGGGCAGCCCTCAAGTGTCCCAGTTTAGGTCCTGTAACAAAATGGTCACCTTGTTTTAGACTCACTAAAGAGGTACTGGAATTTGATGATGATGATGATGGCTTGGAAGTTTTTAGTGAGATATACAAAAAAGGCTTGTTGGGAAAAGTTTTCTCCACTTATGTTGAAAAGCAGTGACTAACTTCAGAAATATTAGCCATTTTGCTTGGGATGCATATTAAACAAATGCATTCTCATATCAAAGTAATACATAACTCACGGCAGCAAACACCTACTTTGTTTTAGTTTAATTGTCAGATATATAACACAAAGATTTATAGAGACAGTGAAATGTGTGCAGTCATGGATGGTACTAACTATTGTGATTTCAGCTTTACCTCTCAGCTGGTATGATTTATACATAGTGCTATGATTTTGCCCACAGATTCAGACTTGCTCTTCCAAGATTTACTGATGTTCTTTACAAAGTTATTCCTATTTTAAGGGAACATATATTTTTTAAATAAATAAACTAAGCCTATACAAAGATTTAGTACCAATACCATTAATTATATGAATTCTAGTACCTGGAAAACCTTTTATTTAGAAAAATAACAAAGAGCTTCTCTTTCTCATCCTCTGCTATTATTTTTAAAGGCTAGAAAGAGAGCTGATGAAGATGATGGCAAGAGAAAAACTCTAGCCACCATCTTCTCACTGCCAACTCTGTTATATGCCTCTCATATCATAACAACTGTAAACAATACCCAAAGAAAGAAATTTGCCTCCTGCTACAATAAAATAACTAAATTTGCCACCAGTCTCCAGCATGGGACTCACTATTGTTGCAGATTAAAGCAATTAAATTGGCTTCAACTGCACAAGTACCTAACATATTATTCACAACTACAGCGGACAAACTCATTCATCATCCAGAAAAATGCCCTGCACTATTTATTTATTTAACATTTGTTTACCAGGAAAGTCCGACTGGGACAGAACCCATTTTCAGTGGAGGCCCGGGGAGAAATGCTCCATACACGTCTTTGGAATGTAGGAGGAAAACAGAGCACCTGGAGGAAACCCATGCAAACACAGGGAGAACATGCAGACTCCGCACAGATGACACCCCAGCTGAGAATTGAACTACAGAACCTCTTGCTGTGAGGCAACAACTCTAACCGCTGCACCACAGGGCCACCATTAAAATACATATTACTGCCATACTGTCCAGCAATAGACCTCTGTTCAAGTAACAAATTCTTACTCTTCACAAATAAGTCAAACAATGTTGCAGGAGACTAGCTCTACTTGCAATACAATGCTAAACTCTGGAATAGTATCTCAATACAGATAAAACTCTCTGATAAACTCAATAGTTTTAAAACACTGCTTAAACAACATCTTAACCAATCCTGGTCCTACACATGCTCATCACCAGGTTAAGACTAAGTACTCACCATATGATTCTCTCCAAATACTCTCCTTAAACAGAATACTCTCAACCTCTCACTGAAATGACAAATCAATTTTTATAGATAACTGCTGCCTGTACAATCTACTAGTTGCACATGGGATTTCTCTTTAGTATCTTTGACCTCTGTAAAATCTTAGAATATATGAATGTAACTACTGTATGTGCATAAATGTAAATAGAAATGTAACTACTCTGTGTTTAACTGGAACTAGGTATAATACAGTGTAAAGAAATTGAGGTTTTCTCTCCAGACCTCTGCTGAAAATGGGAATTAGCCATGCATACTTTCCTGACAAGCAAAGAAAAAAATGAATAAATAAAAGTAAAGCAACACTGTAATAATGGAGATGTTATGGCTTTGCACATTCTAAATAAGGTAGATGTGTAAATAAAGACTGAGATGTGCATATGTGCAGTCATACTCTTGTTAGGGAATCGGGGGATCCATTGCTTCAGGTAAGGCAAAGGAAGAGGAACAGTAATTGCTACATTCCATCATATAAAATATTTTGCTCTGTACAGTGTTTGTGGCTGAGTAATTCCTTTAACATTAGGGGAATAGGTCAAGGTGTGTCACCTCATGGACGTTAAGCTTTAGTTTGCTAGTATTGCATTGTCTCAGTGAATACAGCCAATCATGCACTGCACTGTTAGCTACATTTTTAAAGCAGCAGTTAATATTTTGCCCAACACAAGGGTACCAAGTGTTCCATCTTTAAATACCTTAATGAAATTAAAATGGTACAAATGATTTGTAAGAGATAATAACTGTATTTACAGTAATGTATGCTGGAGATATTACAGGCTGTTTGATTAAAGGCATCTTATGTAGTAATCTTAATGTCTGTTCTACATTACAAAAAAAGAAAGGCAATTATGTGTCTCTGGGGGCTCTATAGCTATGCCCATTCCAATTAATACCATCCAGTTCATTGCCGCATATAGTCCCTTCTTTACTGAAGTCACCAGTTTCCCATTTATTTACACTTACCTTTGTGGCTCAGTTCATGTCTGAAAACAGGCAGACAAGCACCAGTTCTCCTACCTGGTCAGTAAATTAAATAAAAAGATAAAAAGAAAATATCAACGGTCCCGTCTATATTTCGTTTTTGCTTACTCCCAACCCTATTTATTGTATGAAAGACCTCTTCCTCCAAATGATTATGTCAAAAGGTCATTTAGCCAGTTCCCACTGCGGCCTTTTTGACAATCGTACACTTTCTATTAACCTGACTGTTAAAGAGTTTGCAGGGAGTTACAAATCTTACATGATAGCTTATTTTTTATGTTCAAACCAGCTGATGCCACTGGTGTCAAGTTTGCATAACATATTGAATGCTAACTTCAGCAACTCAGCATATCTAGTAACATTCCACAAATGTATTTAAAATAAAACAAAGTAATGAGAATTGATGTTGTATTTCATTTATATATAGTTATTTGAACAGCAGAAGTATCGCTAAGCCACAAAGAGCATTATACTTTCGTGAGTCCAGAAACTTGTACATCACCCTATTTTCTGTGAGTTGATATCTATTCTGTTCATCCAGTACTGCTTCTAGAAATTAATTTATATCATTCTACCTCAAGTCTGTCCTCCTCTGTTATTGTTCCCTTAGTCCTTCATTGCACCATGCAAATCTAGAGCATATCTTCTTCTACAACTCACCTCTTTGATCTGAGACTCTTATCTCAATGATTGGCCCTTGAAACTAATGACATATTATCTTGGCTATTGCAAGTATGGTATGGTTGGGGTGCTCTCCAAAGCCTTGAACCAGGTCTCTGTGACTGCACAAATGTCTACGCTTTCCAAGGTGAGAACTGCTTCCAGTGAGTGCAGTTATAAAGTACAGTTGTGTACACTTACCATAAATGTAGATGTTCGAGTGTATTCACTGTTGCAGTCATCACATTTGGGTTATCCCTGTGAGGGTAGCCCTCAGTCGGCCCGAATACCAGAGTCTTAGTATTTCTGCATCAGTTGCTGTCGCTTCAGGACTGACGTCAGGTTATCAGTAGTATAAAGTAAGGCAGCCAACGCCATTACATCAGTTTTTCTTGCCCTAACTGTCTGGAGCTAGGATATGATGGAAGAACCCCACCAGTAGTAAGTAAATACCAAAGGTTCCTTGTAAGGAGAGGGAGAGAGAGAGAGAGAGAGAGAGAGGGAGAGAGACAGAGAGAAGGGGGATGGAGGGAGGGAAGCCAGGACTGCAACAGTGAATACACTCGAACATCTACATTTATGGTAAGTGTACACAACTGTACTATGTTCTTTGTGTTTCACTGTTGCAGTCATCACATTTGGATGGATTCCCAAAGGTGAGGAAAAGGGCAGAGGCAGTCAAGAAGACAAGGGGCTGGCTAGGATGCCCTGCAAGACTGCAGTGGCAAAGCCTGCCCTGGGTTTGGAGAAGATAGGCAGGTGGTAATGCTTGGTGAAGGTGTGAACAGATGTCCATGTGGCAGTCTCCAGGAAGCCCCTGGTGGGGACTCCTCTGAAGAAAGCTGCAGAGGTGGAGGCTGCTCTGGTAGAGTGAGTCCTGACCCCCTTAGGGGGATGTTTCCCGTGTTGCTTGTAACAGAAATGGATGCAGTGTGCTATTCATTTGGAAATGGTTTGTTTGGATATGGCTTTGCCCTCTGCCCCTGCAGCAAAGCTGACTAGCAATTGATCAGTCTTTCTGAATGATTTAGTCCTGTCTAGGTAGAATCTGAGCTGTCTGTGCACATCTAGAGAGTGTAGGATTCTTTCCCCTTGTTTTGTGGGTTAGGGAAAAAGGTGGGCAAATGAATAGATTGGTTGAGAGCCATGCTGGACACCACTTTGGGCATGAAGGATGGGTTAGTCCTCAGGGACACCCTGTCAGCATGGACGATGATGAAGGGTTCTACAGCCATGAGTGCTTGCAGCACAGATACTCTTCTGGCTGAAGTGATGGCCAGAAGCAAAGCTGTCTTCCAGGAGAGATACTTTAACTCTGCTGAAGATGGTGGTTCAAAGGGAGGGCAGGGTGAGCTTTTCTAACACAAAGTTTAGGTCCCTAGCTGGGGTAGGTGCTCTTCTGGGTGGTCTCAAGTTGCTAGCCCCTCTCAGGAATTGTTTAATGAGAGGGTGTGAGAAAAGTGGGTGCTCAGTGTTGAAATGAGCAGAGATAGCAGAGGGATGAATTTTAATAGAGGAACTGGAGAGACCACTGTGTAGCAGGTCAGCTAGGTAATCCAGTATGAGAGGTAGGGAGGGCTGTGCCGTATCAGCTCCCTTAGCCTAAATCCAGTTGCAGAACATTTTCCATTTGTCAGCATAAGACTTTCTAGTGTTAGGGTGTCTAGCCTCATGTATAACGTCTAGAACCTGTTTACTGAGATTGGCAGCTTGGTTAATGGTTAGGGAATAAGCCAGGCTGCCAAATTGAGGGTCTGCAATTGGGGATGCATGAATTCTCCTTCCATCTGGGTCAGGAGGTTTGGGGTCTGAGGGAGATGCCAAAGTGGCAGTGGGGACATGCTGCACAGAAGTGGGTACCAGTGCTGACAAAGCCAGTCTGGAACAATCAGAATTGTCCTCGGTTTTTCCTCCCTTATTTTGAGCAGCACCTTGGTAATGAGAGGTAGTGGGGGAAATGCACAGACTGAGAGGTTGACCCAGGGGAAGGATAGGGCATCTACTTTTCAGGCCCTGCGGTGAGGCTCCCTGATACAGAGCTTGCTGAGCTGATGGTTGGAGTGGGAAGCAAAGAGGTCGACCTTCGGGGTGTCCCATTTCTGAATTATTAAGGTGAAGGCTCTTTGGTCTAGCTGCCACTCGTGTGGGTCCAGAAGATTTATGCTTAAGTTGTCTGCCAGAGAGTTTTGACAGCCTGGCAGGAATTGTGCTAACAGGTGTAGTTGCATGGCTGAGGCTGTGTGCCAAAGGGTCATGGCGAGCCTGCATAGAGAGTAGGAGTGAGTCCCTCCCTGCTTGTTGATGTACTGCATCACAGTGGTGTTGTCTGTTTTGATCAGTAGAGCCCCTGGAGAGAGAAGGGGCCTGAAAGGTGTCAATACATGCTGGACAACTAACATCTCTTTTTGGTTGATGTACAGATGTATTTGCTGTGGGCTCCATTGGCTCTGTATGCACCTGTCATCCAGGTGTGCACCCCAGGCATAGTCTGATGCATCTGTGATGAGGGTCTGGGTGACGTGGTGTGGTGAGAAGGGTAGTTCCCTGTTGTGGTTGTATGCTGCTGCCCACCAAAGAAAATCTTTCCTTAAGCAAGGTATCATTGGTATAAGAGTTTCCAGGTCTTGAGAGTGCTGACACCAAAGGCCTTTTAGGTACCATTGAAGTTTCCTCATATGCAGTCTGGCATATGGAATGAGTAGAATGCAAGATGCCATGAACCCCAGAGCTTGCAGGATTTTCCTTGTGGATAACTGGGGTCTGGTGGCTAGCTGAGAGAAATACGTTGTCAGGTAAGTTTGCTTTTCCGGAATAAGGAATGCCATCTGGGATGGTGTATCCAGGCTTGTTCCCAGGAATATAATCCTTTGGGTGAGTACTAGTTAGGATTTCTTTTCATTGATAATGTACCATAGGGAGGTCAGTAGGGACTTTACAAAGGTCAGGTGCTTTAGCAGCTTTTCCTGACTGTCTACCTGAATTAGGCAGTCGTCTAAGTATGTGTAAATCTGAATGTTTTTTTGTCTGCAAAAAGCAATGGCAGGAGCCAGACATTTTGTGAAAACTGGGAGCAGTAGATAAGCCAAAGGGAAGCACAGAGAACTGAAAGTTCACAGATCCTGCCCTGAAACATAGATATTTCCTGCAAGATTCCCTGATTGGAATGTGGAGGTAGGCCTCTTTTAGGTCTAGGGTGGCTAGCCAAGCATTCTTGGAGAGCATAGGTAGTAGTTATTGGAGGGTGAGCATTTTGAATTTTGGTATCACCAGGAAGGTGTTTAGAATGGATAGAGCGAGGATGGGATGCCAGGTGCCCTCTTTTCTGGGTACCAGGAAGAGCCTGGAGTAGAAACCTTGGCCTATCTGTTCTGCAGGAACGTGCTCTACTGCCCTCATAGAGAGCAGGGAAAGGACTGCTTTTTGGCCTCTGCCCACTGGTTTGGAGGTAGATCTGGGAACCCTTTTGGGGTTGGGAAAGTGTGGAAAGAGAATTTGTATCCTGGGACAATATGTTGAGGACCCATCAGTCGTTGGTAATGGTGGCCCAGGTGCTTGCATGGAAGGAGAGTTTTCCTCCGAGGGCCAAGTGCAGGTAGGCAGAGGGATGGGGTGTAAGTGGAGAGTCATTGTGAGTTCTTACCATGTGGGGGTGGCTTTGCACTCCCTGGTTTTGAAGTGGTGGAACTCCATTGCTTTTATCTCTGCACTCCCTGTGGCTGTTGTCTGGGGGGTCTGCTTCCCTAGGGTCTGGGCTGAACTGACCTGGGGGGGCAGGAAAGGACCAGTGTTTGGAGGGGCAATGCCTATTGAACCTGGGTAGCTGGACCTGTAGGAAATCCTTAACTGTCTGCATAGATTTAGACATTTCTTCCATCTTTTTTAAGACCTCCTGTGCCTTGGTGCCAAATAAGTTGTCTTTGTCCAATAATTTAGATTTGACATGGTCTGGCAAGGGCTGTTCCTTAAGCCAAGCATGCCTTCTAAGGACACAACCGGTGACTGCTGCCCTGCAAGATGCTTCTAGGGCATCAAAACCAGAGTGTAAGGTGTGCTTAGTTACCTGATTTAATGCATTAAGTCTTGTAACTCTTTATTTTCTGCACAAGCAGGAAAGGATGATATTTTTTGTTTGAGGAGTTCCATGGTATGTTGCTGAAATTTTAGTATATGGAACTGACAATTTAGTGCTCTGATAGCAAGAATAGCAGAGGTGTATACTTTTTTATCCCATCTGTCTAGTGCTCAGGAATCCCTATCTGAGGGGGTGGGATTCTTAGCAGAAGTTGCTCTAATTCCTTTAGGCCCTTGAGAAATGACCTCAGGGTCAGCAGTAGGATTTTTGAAAAGAAATTTGTGAGAGTCAGGGACTCTATAATATCTGTCAGGTTTTCTGGGTGCAGGAGGGAGGGTGTCAGGAGTTAGACTAGATTCCATGAAAACATAATCCACAACATCTAGGACAGGAGGAATGGCCAAGAGTCTGTGCTGTGGAAGATCTAAGAATTCCCTGAATCTCTTTTTTGACTGAGGATAGTCCTGACATTCCCATTGGAAATGCTCCCTTAAAGTGTGAAGGGTTTCCCCAAAGGAAAAGTCCTTGGGTGGAGAGGTTGAAGGAATGGATTCCTCTGCATCAGAATCCTCATAAGCAGAGAGGGGTTGCATATTCAGATGCATCAGAGTCATCAGACTCCTTTTCAGATAAAACTACTGGGGACAAATCTCTTTTTCTTTTGGAAGGGGTAGCTTGGCTACCCCTGTTCAGCATTATAAGGTCTTTCACCATTTTAAGCATTTGAGACTGAGGCAAGGAAGCAGGTGCCTGAGATTTGGTCATCGGTTTCTTGGGTGTGGTGTGTACCCTGGGCCTTAGAAACTCAGTATTTTTCGAAAGTATGGTAGACATGAAAGAAGTCGTCGGTCTGTGTCGGGAAATGGTAGTGCAAAGTACTTCCTTGGAAGCCGGTGCCAGCTCAGCGGCTCTGGACCCATCCAAGGTAGAGACATCTGCAGGATCCTTAGTTGATGAAGAGTTTTGCGGCATACTGGACTCCAAAAGGGTCTCAGCAGTGGCCTGCAAATCCACAGAAGCGGGCATCAGGGGCTGCGAAAGCACCTCACTGAGGACCGGAGAACTGACGACTAGCTTAATGGAAGCATTGTCGGTAGGTTTGGACCTGTGCGGTCTGGCTCTGTCTTTATCCTTACATTTTTTCAGAAGATCTGCTGTCGGATGGCTTACCAAAGCCATATCGGAATTCGAGGTCTGTGAGCGAAAATATCTAGCAACAATAAGGGCCCGATGATGTATAGTTCTGGCATTGAACAAAGCAAAAAAGTGACAGCGAGGGACGTTGTGGTCTGGGCCTAAGCAAGTGACGCAGTAAGAATGAAAGTCTCGGTGTGGTATTTTCTCTTCACAGGCAAGACAGTTGTTAACTTTTTCCTGATATCAGTTAGAGCAAGAAAAAAGGATCCCCTAATGGGGTACTTAGCTTTAGAAGACTTCAGCTTCAATTCGGAAAATGAAACTCAGGTAGCGGCCGACCGGCACTCATGCAAACTGCTTCTGCTTTGGGCTCCTCGGCAAGAAAGACTGATGTAATGGCGTTGGCTGCCTTACTTTATACTATCAACGACCTGATGTCAGTCCTGAAGCGACAGCAACTGATGGTGAAATACTAAGCCTCTGGTATTCGGGCCGACTGAGGGCTACCCTTGCAGGGATAACCCAAATGTGATGACTGCAACAGTGAAACACGAAGAACATCTTATGAATGCCTAGAATGTATCACTACAGATGTATACTGCCATACAGATACCTCAAAAGAACTCCCAGACAATTTGGTTCAGTCAAAAGAAAAAACATCTAACTGTAGAATTCTTGTTTCTTTTAAAGAGACATACACACACACACACACACACACACACACACACACACACACACACACTTACCAAATAAAATATGTTAGCCATAACTGCCATGTCACAAATGATCTGGGAGCTTTTTTCTTTTTAAGTGACTCTCCCAGCCACCCTGTATGCCATTAGAGATTAAAGGACTCATATCATATGCACAAAATATTGGTCTTCAGAAACATAATTATCGGATATATACTATCATATTTAACATTCTTATAAAACTCAATATATACATATACACACACACACACACACACACACACATATATATAATATATAGCATATATATATATATATATATATATATATATGTGTGTGTGTGTGTGTGTGTGTGTGTGTGTGTGTGTGTGTGTAATTCTATGTATATGTATGTATATTTAAATGTCTGTAATTTTAGATAACAGCTTGATGTAAGTACAAATTGTTTATACAGTAATGTTCAGCATTGATGTCTTACCAGGAATTCCTTATATACAAATAGTGTTGCTCAACAGAGAAAAAGACCACCCATAGTTGAATTAATGACTCAGTATCAGATGACAACATGTGGTACATGTGTGTGCGTGTTTATGTGTCCATAAACTATTTGAATCTTAGGTGCTGTTCAGCAAGGATATTGAAATAATTCCATAATATAAAGGAATGAAGTAAAGGGTCTAGTCACATATTAAAAATGACCTTCTCAGTTATTTTTCCAACAATAAAAAATATATGTTTTACAGTTTTATGTTTTTAAAATCTGGGAATGCTTTGCATGCCATGAGACTTATTTAAAAGACAGGAAACCTTTGTTTTACTGTGGCATATCAAGTTAAAGGCTAGCAAAACAAGACGGGTTTTGAAACAGCAGAACATCTGGAAATGATTTCTGAATGAGTTGAGTAAGTCAGTGAGTATGTCTGCACATGTAATAATGGGAAAACAAAAAGAAAAAATGTGCATGTAGGTATGTTTATGCACTTACATATGTGCCTGTGAGAGCAGTCTGTACCCAAAGAATTTAATGTTCAGTGGGATATTCCTGGCACATAGACAGATTCTGGAGGGAAAATATTTTATTTCAGGACTGCTTAAATGCAGAATAACAAGAAAGTGTAGCTATAACTTTCTATTGCTATAATTGTACAGAGCCCTGAAAAGAGCAGTCCAGTATCACCATAATATGCTGATACCTTCAATAGAGATCCTGCAATATCAGCCTTAGATCCATAAATTGAACATTGCTATAACCATAAGAGTAATTTCACTGCTCAGGAATAATGTTCAACATTCACTACCAACTGTTCAGCTTACCCCTATGTTGTAAAAGGAATATCACAGTCATACCTTTAAGCACAGTACTGATTTAAAAAAGGCGTTTAACAAAATAACAAAAATTGCACTGAAGCCAGTTAAAGAAACAGTTTCCTTCACTGGTCTAGATTAACTAAGCACTTTTGTTTGTTCATTTAATATATCCTTGAACTTCTCCCGAGATAAAAATACAATATCAGACCTAACATTTAAAATGTAGTCATGACACCACATGACCCACTTGAGCCAATCAAACAATCTTGTGAACAGCAAAAGTTTACAGCCCACCAACATGAAGAAAGGGGTTGTAAAAGGACAATTTATAAGATTCAGCAGGCTCACCAGTGAGGACATGATCTTCGAAGAAGAGGTCATTTTTTTAAAACATTGTTTATCCAAAAAGGCTACAATTTGAATTGGCTAAATATCATCATTTCAGAAGTGTATTCACTAAGGCTGAATAAAGCTAGACCAGTTTTAAGAAGACTTGAGTATGAAGTTGCTTCTGATAAGGGAACAACATCTACTAACAACAATTCACTGACTAAATACAGTAGAGTTTTCCCACTACCCATTACCAGTGACACTACTACAGACTTATCAGAGATTCTGGGGGAAGGTCCCTCTTTCACTTATAAAAGGAGTCAGAATGTAAAATTTTTGTTAGAAGGTCAGCAAAGAGAATCATCAAACACACAGAACTCTTTTGGCACCTACAAGTGTGGAAAATGTAAGCACTGCCACTTCATATCAAACAGTTCAAATATATCTGTTAAGGCACTGGATCTTCATTTGTGGGCTAGAGACAGGTAGAGCTGCAAGTCACAGGGAGTGATCTACCTGGTCACATGTGATTGGGAGTGGCAACCTGGACACCTGTGATTGGGAGTGGTCTACCTGGACACGTGATTGGGAATTGTCTACCTAGGCCTTAGGTAGTCAAATTGTTTAATAGCACTGGCATCTCATTGGGAATGGTCTACCTGGCTAGCTGTGATTCCTGCTTTGGATTTTATGTAAGAAAAACTGTGAGGAAGTGCTAGGAGAGTGTATAAACACAATTTAGCCATTAAGAAAAACAACAGTGGCAATGCTCTGGCTAAGCATTCCCTCACTTGTCTGAATTTCAGAAAATTTTAGTTCTTTGTACCTGACTTGGTGAGCATGAGTGAATTCTTTGGGAACTATAATGTCCTATTAAAATGCAGTGAGTCCAGTTGGCAAATAAGATTAAGGGCAGATAATCCTCCTGGGTTTAATGATTCTATTAGTATAAAATGCTTTCTGTTAGCACAAAAACTGTGAAATTATTTTTTGTTGTTAAAAAGTCTTTTTTCTAACTAAACAATGCATAGAGCATTCAGTGGTATAATTTTGATGCATTTATTGCCTCTTATAGTTTCACTGCATGAGTGCATTACTTGGTTCATTCAGTACATTTTTGGATACAATTTTTCTTTAAATTTACAAGCTGTTCCAAGATTGTCTGATTGGCTCAAGTGGGTCATTTGATGTCATGACTCCATTTTAAATGTCAGGTCTGATTATGCATTTTTATCTCTGAAGAAGTGATATATTAAAAGAACAAAATTGCTTAATTAATCTAGACCAGTGTTGGAGACTGTTTCTTTAACTGGCTTCAGTGAAATTGTTTGTTGTTTTGTGGTTTCATTTATTTCTTCCTTGCTGCTTTGGTTGGTTTTTATGCTTTTTCAGTGGTAAGCTGGTATGTTTGGAAGATTGCCTCCCCAGGATGGGAATTTAGATCTCTGCACCCACCAAATCCCTGAGGAACTGGTTCTGCTTACAAAAAGGTTTACAGCAGCATTATTCAATGTTTGTGGACTATTGGAGAGTTTTAAATCCAGCAGCCATACACATGAATTGCCATAAACATCTAACAATCCAGTGTTTGCCTTGAAACCCAGTGAAACAAATGTCATTCATACCTAGGTTCATCTTGCCATTTTGAATGAAACAGTGGCAGTGAACATACTGAAATATGTACAGTTTGTGGGATGAAATATTTAAAAGTGTTGATAACCCTTTTTGTGATACAGCTGTAGGATTTAATTACTACACAGATCCTGTTTCTAGAAGCAGCACCTTAGATGTTAGTGATTTTGAATGCTGCAAAACGGACATTTTTCAGCTAGAAAGTTTAGTGTTAAAGTACAAAAATGGCAATATGAAATATTATATCTGGAAGAGTGTATTAGATCTGAACTAATTCCGTTAAGTTTGAGAATCAACAAGTTTCTGAAGGTGTTAAACCAGGAGACTGTTTGTTCAGTGAGGTAGTCAAATTGTTTAAAAGCACTGGCATCTCATTAATGAAATTACTTGTCAAGGATTAGAAATTAAAACTTTGTCAACTTGAAGAGGGCATCCACAAGTTGGATGATCTCATTAAGAACAATAGTTGCTTTCTGCAATTAGACAAGTTGTACAACAGCATTTCAGCTAAAGCCAATAGACTGGGGACGACTATTACAAACAGGAAACGAGGAAGGCTCAAGAAGGATAAAGAAGCCTACCAATCAGATTTGGCTTATTGTGTTAGTATAAAAAGTAACATGAATTATAAGGCTGGTACCGGACATTCAGTTGAGACAACAGGGCTGGAAACAGATTCTAACAGATGGGCAGGGAAACAATTGAATCCAGTGAATCGAGTTCCCACTGACCGTCTACCTGTTCTTTCACCAGTCCTTTTTCCTTAAACTCTCCCAACAATATAAAGACACTCTAGTGACAAAACAGAGGGAAGACGCAGAGCAAGGGAAAATGAAAAAAACAGGAAGACAAAGTAAGCGTACAAGTGGAGGTTCTAAATCTTAGCAACATGACTTTAAATGGCCTTCATTTATCAATATTGGTAAAAGGCATTTCATTCATTAAACACAACCAGCCATTATTACTAAAGTCATGTTTGATTTGAAGTTATATGTGCAGAAATTGAATTTGCAATATGTACTGCACAATATCTCCCAATTCAGCAAGAAGACAAACTCTTTTACTAAGAGAAGTACCTATAATGCCTCTCTTCACAACACCATTCAGGTCTTCCATAATATATGTGAGGAGGACCTAAGAAAGTAACTGGGTAAAAAATCAACAGTATATAATTTGTCCTCAGAAGAAAAACAAGTTCTAAGAGAACTGTCCACAAACAAAGAAATACATCTAATGAGAGCAGATAAAGGGGGTAAAGTTGTGGTCATGAACACAAAGGATTACTATGCAGCTGTGGGCAACCTTCTGTTTATTGCTGATATGGTTATTTATTTATTCTGCATTGCTATGACTATTTGTTAAAGTTTAATTGTTTTTAATTGTCAATTAACATGATGGATTATTGGATATGGAGTATATAAACCCCAGAGTTGTTTAGTATAATACATTTGATGAAGTCTGTGAAATGAAAACGCAGTGATTTAGTTAAGCGTGTATGCTTTTTTTTTATATTAAAGTTTATTATGGATTATCTGGAGGTGAGCCTGGTTCCTCTGCAGTACTTTTTTGCCTGTCTGGTTATATGCTGCAGTAATACTTACACCTACTGATTTATGTTGTCCAAGGGTAAGAAGAAAGGATAGTGCAGTTAAACTTAACACCTAATGGTTCATGTTGTACAAGTATAGGAAAAAGATAGTGGAGTGATATTTACACTTAATGGCTGTGTTTTCCAAGGGTAGGAAGAAAGGATACTGCGGTGATACTCATACCTACTGGTTCATGCAACCAGTCTGGTAAGTTGCTGATACATATGAGTCCTTTTTTATGCTGCTTTTGCCGGAAGGAAAACTGCACAACACTGCCCACCACTGTTACCCAAATTGTAAATGGTTTAAATCAATCCATAGTAAAGACAGAGAAACAATGTTAACCCTGTATCATGCATTTTCTTAGTCACAAACATCACATAACTAAGCATCACATATGGTAATAAAATGTGATAAGTTTTTGTAAATGCACTTCCAAATTCTTATAGATGGCAAGCACCTCAGTGTTTTCACCATCTACATTCTGTATATACAGCTACTTGTCCATCCTCTTTTCTTTCCCGCCAACCTGACTTATTTTTGTTTTAATACATTTAAGTGTCAGGTGGTGGTGTAAAGAAACAGCTTTCAAATGGTTTGAAGCCAAGTTACAGACTAGTTTGCCTGCCTTATAAAAAGAGGCTTACAAACAGCATCACTGACATAATGAATGATACTGGTTTTATAATAAAGCGTAAGACCCAGGACACATTCCTGTGACAAACCCCATGATTCTGTTTATGGGAGTGGCAGCAGTTGAAACCCACTTGACCTGCAATGCTCTTTTTTTACAGGTATTGGTAAACCATGTAATTCTTTGATCACTAATATTGAAAGCCTTTAATGTCTGGAACAGTACAGTGAATAATCATGCCAAAGTCTCTGAAATATTATGGGATATTGTTCTTATTGTTTACACATCAATGATTCTTTTGAAAATGTGATTAGTAATTTTGTATCCTCTCGACATTTAGGATGAAATCTATGCTGAGAGACCACAAAGAGCCCTGGCATATCTAGAAATGCAGTTAATTTGCTGATGGACTTTTTTCCATAACTTTTTAACAATTTAGTGGGTAGTGAAATGAGCTCTTTCAGCTTTTTAAGGTCACTTGTGTGAACAGATATAATAATCACTTCTTTCCAAATTGTTAGCATGTACCTTCCTTGAAGTATTTGTTTATAATGCAAGTTATGGGCTTTCCTATTATTAAATTTACAGCCATGGGGGTGACTTTAGGGTACAGTTCATTATTCATCTGTTATACAAGGTCCTGTTTTACATCTTTTATATATACATATGTAAATAAATGGTTCACATTTTCTTATAGATAAGAGCTGTCGGGGTGGTAGGGTCATCATAGCTGAATCAATATACTGTTTGCAGCAAAAAAAGAATAGTTTTCTGTTATTTACATGAGAGTCAGTGTCAAATGATACTGGATGATCCACACAGCTGTAGCTGGCAAATTTCTTTCCAGAAAAATTTGGGTCTAGAATTGGGGTCAGATTGGGGGTTCTGGAAATGCACACATTTCCTTTTTGACTTTTGACTTGCACTCATCCTGAAGTTGTCTGCATAACTGGAATAACTGTGTGGTATTCACCACCTACTATTTATCTCATGCTTTATGCTTCATCATTGCTTTAATTGCTGGGAGTGGATTGCCCATGTATAACATAACCCTATGACTCTCTTATAAGTGGTCATTTGGTCTGACACTTTTAAGTTCTGTGAATAAACTGTATCATTAGCAAATGGCCGTGTATTAATGGGTGCCCATGCTATGTTTCTAAGGAACATATATAAGGAGGATTGTATATAGGCTGATAGTACTTATGGCAGTTTTTGTCCTTTGGTAAATTCTTGCTACCGAGTTCCTAAATGTAATATGGTTTAGAGAGCAAAGCATGTTAACAGTGGTTTCCCTACAAATGGACTGCCAAACACCTGAAATACTAACCGATTTATAGCAAATGACTGACTGCATACATCCTATCACCAACATCTGCAAAACAGTTAACAATGTTTTCTGCAGACTCATCACACCCTCTATATTGACTCTATGGTTATATAACCATTTGAAAAAAAAAACTACAGTGCAGGTGAAAACAGCTGCTTTGAGAATAGTAATCTCTCTGACCTACTGAAACTATGTGAATGACAGTCAAGGAAAGATAACACTTAGCAAAGAAAATCAGGAAAATATCGGAAATCAGGAAAATAACGTATCACCTCTTTACATCAATCACATGTGGGGTAGCCATTATGGAACAGCTATGGATAGGGTTGATAACTGAATTAATTAGTGTAGCAGGATAATTTTCTCTCAGATCTTAACTCTTTTATAGAACAAATTAATCTGATGAAATGATTTAAACAGAATCATTCCGTCTTTAGGAATCACATTTTTGTCATATGGACCGGACCTTGAACATCAATTATATCAAAATCCTGATTATGAACATCTAATTTAGACAGTAATATATACAAAGTTAATTTGCAGACTATAATTGCATATTGATTGCATCTGAAGGCTAAGAAAAGGCACTAGAGGCTATTTTCCATCACTAAAACTTGGCCTGTTTAATTAATCTGAAACCAACATTGTTCAACCTCACAGAAAAGTAGAACAGTCAGTTTTGATTAAAACAAATGATCTGCACTTTTCAGAGGTTTTATGACCTTGATTTTGGAACAACTAAGTATTGGAGGGAAGGGACACATTCCTCACATGGGGTACAAACATCATGGCTGCTGTTCTGAGTTTGTGCTTTCCTTTCATTGCTGTGTAGGTTCTCTGAGATCTCAGTGACCTGTACAGCTGGTTCAATGATCTGACTTTTGGTGAGTTTTCCTTCAGTGACAGATGATTGTTCAGAATGTCCTTAATTTATCTTATGCCACCCCTGTCCCCTGTAACTGATAAGCCATTACAGTCAGTCAGTTTATTTATGCTGTAGGGCACTATCAAAAACAGACATTATAAAATCAGAACAGCATGCAGTAATACTACTCAAAATGCAGAGATTTGTTGTGCATGATAGTAAAGCATGCGTATATAGTAACTTATTCACTCAAGTAATACTTCACATTGGATTATTCGTGTGACAGTTTTCATAAATAAAAAGTTGTCTGAGAAACCTTATGAGGGTAAAGAATTCACTGCTTTAAGGCTATCCAAGTCTCAAGTATGATAGCTTAGCTTCAATGGCTGAAAAGCACCAATTCCTTAAAAAGAAGGGCTTTTGAAGATTCTGCCAGTTATGTTCTGCACTGCTAGCCTTGGAGATATCATTTCTACCAGTTAGAACATAGCAGCCCTTGGGGAAATCTTGCAAGAGAACCAGCACAAAACCTATAACAGATTCCTGCAAATTGCTTCTTACCTTTAAAGAATATGTACAAAGGTCAGTAACCAAAAGCTATGAACAAACATTCAGCCAGTATCTCTCAAATGTCCTTGACTGTGAGGTTGACTCTTGCAAAGGGAGTGCTTGAACAGTTAATCTATAAATAATTGTCAGCTTACAAAACTTGTTTCCCCAAAGCTGCAGTTCCTTGACACTATTTTCAATTACGTTTGCTAAACTGTTAGACGGCAGGCTGTGCAGCTACACTGTTCACAGCTACAAAGTGTTTCTCTTTTCTCCACTGATGTGATTTTTTTTTTTTTGTTGGCCCAGCAATTATTTTCCCTGGGAAAAAAATTGCTGTTCTGGCCATTTGAGATTTAGTGCTTTCGCTTAAGATGTGTGGATGTAAGGGCATTCACTCTTTTGCCCTATCAACGTTCTAATAGAGACCCTTATCTGCAGGGGGTTGTGCCATTATTCACAGTAAATCCACCGTGTGGTAATTTCCCAAGTATGTGCTTAATATTCATTGTCAGATGTTTACAGTTTTTGTGTACTACTAAGATGGCAAAACCATTGCGTACTTGTAACTTTGGGGTACAGCAGGCTTCATGAATAAAAAGGGCTTTTGGGTTGAGTACCAGTGAAGCAACTTTTTTATTGTTTTGAATATTTGTGGGGAAAAACGGTCAACAAAGTTGCCCTTTCTGCCTGTGAGTAACTTGTATATTGACTGAGTGTCTGTTCATTTCCTTCTGAAACAGTGCATTTTAAGTACTCTTTGGAGATGGAACATTTTACTGAAGTTTATTTTAAGTTCTGGGAAGGTTACCCATAATGATGATGTCTCCTGTGTAAGCAATACTGACTATAGGTGGTGAAATCTCCCAGTCTTTCTTTTCAAGGAATATTTGCCTTGCATTTAATGCACTGATACTATGCTGATACTATGCTACCTGAGTTATGGATATCCTTAAAACAGTGAGTTCCTTTCTAACTGCAAATTCACAGACAGCTAGCTTTGCCACCAGATTTGGAGATGATCCAAAATAGTGCGGTCTGTATTGCTAATATGCTTTTACTTCCCAGCGGTCTCCCAAAAGCTTTTACATTTTTTGGTGGCTTTTAGTCATTCTCTTCTCCAACTATATTTCCAAGCTTTGGAACTTTCTGCCCAACCCACTAATGACCACTTCCACATCTAAACAGTTTAAAAAACTCCTAAAAACCCACATTACAAACTCTTGGCGCTGTTCCTGTCACACTCCAGGTTAGACCCCCCCCCAAACCACCCTTCTGACCCTCCTTCACTACTATTCAGAGATGGAATGGAGAGATATGGTTTTTGATAGAGGTACATGCTTAGTACTATACTAGACCACCTCATTAAACATTGAACCCATTCAGCAAACTCCTTGTAGATTCTTATATCAAACTTATCCCTATGTATTTCTAATGTCTCTTTGTTTCAAAGCTCCATGTACTGAAATTAAGTACAAACCCTCATTAAATGTTATTGCTATAATTCCTATTGTTTTACTCCTATGAACCCATTAATATTGTAAAGTTCTTGCTATAATTACTTGCTCAATCTACTGTATAACTATTAATGTATTAGAGTTATGTATCAAATCACTGTTTTTAAAATGTGACTACTATATACTAATGTCTATGTACTGTATGATATTGAAGCTTTTCTCCCCGGGTCTCCACTGAAAAAGGGCACATGTCCAGATGGACTTTACTGGTTAACAAATGTAAAACAAAATAAATAAAATAAATTTAGTGTCAGGCTTAACCTCTCTTTGCTGTTTTGGGGAGGACATTGTCACATCATTCTACTATTAAAATAATGCCGTGTATAACAAAACAATTTAATAATAAAAAACATGCATTTCCCTTTCTTTCATCTGACAATACAACAATTGAAACTGACAGAAGTCTAACTACTTAAAGTACTTACAGATGACAAACTTCAATATGACTAATACCTCCCTCCAAGCTATCAAGAAACACAAAAATAGAGCAAAACAATATCTAACAGAAACCACGAGAAACTCCAAAGCAACAGCCTACCTACTCCCATCTTTACTGTATGTAGCTCCTATCTTTACAAATCTTAACACTACCCTCAAGTGCAAACTTGACACACTCTATAACAAAATAGCTACATTTGCCACAAACTCTACTCAAAAAACATCACTGCACAGCCCTAAATGACATAAATTGGCTAGCTCTACCTCACCAACTAACCTACTCCAAACCGGCTACAGTCCATAAACATATTTATAAGCCAGAAAGCTGCCCCTCTCTAAAAAACATAATTACAACCATACAATGCCAGGGCACTTCTATGGGCTAGGATTGTAAAGGCCCCAGGGCCATTAGTCTAGTACACACCTATGAAACTATGAACAGCAACAGCAGAACATTACAAACCAATTGCAAATCTCTTTTAGCTGTAACTAAATAAAAAAATTTGGCAGGCAATTCACTTTACTCTTACAACATTACAAAGCTGTGGAACTCTATTCCATTACAGTTAAAACATGACAGAAAATGAAAAAAAATGCTTTAAAAGTCTACTAAAACAACATCTACAACACACCAGGCTCTGCCCTTACATTGTAAACAGTTACTTCCTAAGCATGTACCTCTATCAAAAACCGTATCTCTCCATGCCATCTGAAGAACACATATAAAGAAACTATATAACTGATAAGTATAGCACAAAAATGTTGGGATTATATACTTTATTGAAGACATTGACTCTGACTCCTATTCAGATAGGTTTCTGCTGTGCCTGTGTGTGACATGCGAACCAGCATGTAGCCTGTGTGCCTGTGTATGATCTGTTGTACATGTGCTTGACCTGTGCACTGGCATGTAACCTGTGTGTCTGTGTGTGGCCTATGTACCTGTGTGGCCTGTTGTACGTGTGTGATCTGTGCACCAGCATGTAACCTGTGTTTCTGTGTGTGACCTGTTGCACATATGTGACCTGTGCACCAGCATGTAACCTGTGTGCCTGTGTATGACCTGTTACCTGGGTGAAATACTGTACCTGTGTGTGACATGTGCACCAGTATGTAACATGTGCCTGTATGACCTACTTAACTGGTGTGACCTGTGCACCAGCATGTATCCTGTGTACCTGTGTGTGACCTGTTATATATGTGTGTGACCTGTGCACCAGCATGTAATCTATGTGACTGTGTCTGACCTGAATACCTGTGTGACCTATTGTATGTGTGTGACCTGTGCCCCAGCATGTAACCTGTATGCCTGTGTGTGACCTGTTATACGTGTGTGACCTGTGCACCAGCATGTAACCTGTGTGTGACCTGTGTACCTGTGTGATCTGTTGTACATATGTGTGACCTGTGCACCAGCATGTAACCTGTATGCCTGTGTATGACCTGTTGTATATGTGTGTGACCTGGGCACCAACATGTCATCTATGTGCCTGTGTGTGACCTGTTTACCTGTGTGATCTGTTGTATGTGTGTGTGACCTGTGCACCAACATGTAACCTGTTTGCCTGTGTTTGACTTTCTATGCCTTAGTGAGAACAGTGTACTTGAGTGTGACATGTTTTGCTTCTCTGTGTCCTGCGCACCTGTAATCAACCTGCTATCTCTATGTGACCTTGCTGTGAAGCACTGATAAAAAAAAAGATATATATCTTGATGTAACATTGGGCCTCTATTATTTGAGAATAGTTTTCTTCTTTGGATTATTCAATCCATGAGCCAGGGAATCATGAAACCAGGAAATGAAGCCACAGACAAATTGATCATTCTTATGTACCCTATCTGAATGGGAAGCACTGAACACAGAAGGCACCTGTTGTTTGGTTTCTATCCCTACCTCTTTCCATTTTATGTACATAGTAACCAATCGCACTGACTGTCAGTTAACATTCTTAAGTATAAACTGTCTTTCCTGATCATCACAATATTTTGTAAAACATATCTGCATCCTTTATATTTTAACATTGTTGTACTATTTTGTGTTTCTGATTATCTACAGACCTGTTTTAATATATATTTATGTCTCTGGTCCAGGTAATCGCTGAAAAGAGTCTTTGGATCAGTTCACTAACCCAATTATCAAATGCAAAACCAAAACAGAAATACAATAAGGCACACTTCAGAAAGAATCCCACTGCAGGTGCTAAGGTCTGCAGCAAAAGAGGTCCATTTCTGTAGTCAAGAGAAAATGTGATTCAGAGACACTGTTGCAATGATGAAAGACCTCATTATTGGCTAATTTGCATGCCTCTTAATCATGTGGTGTTACAGCCAGTGCTAATTACCACCTTCCTGCAGTAATCATCTCTGGTGGCTCATGCATCACTTTGGCCTTTGGTACAGGCACCCCTCATTCATTCTCCCATACATACTCCACATTGAAAACACACACACACACACACACACACACACACACACACACACACACACACACACACACACACACACACCTCTTAACTATCCCTGAGTTAACGGAATGTCCCAGATGTAGACTCTTGTTTTTCCTCTGCCCCTTGTAAATCACAGATGATTACAGCGCATTATACCAGACATTCGAAAGGAAGTGAATCATGAAATGGCACCTGCTGCTCTATTAACATTTCAAGTGCCTCAGAGTAATACTTCCCTAGTGTTGTCTAGTGTTTTTCCCAGCTTTGTCTGCAAGTCTTGGACACAGCCTTCCCAAACAGATACCCCAATCCTTCTCAACTGTCCCTGACTGTTCAGAATGTCCCTGATGTTGTCTTATGTCTGCCCTGTCCCCATAACTAATGGACTATTACAGTCAGTAAATAATATTAAACATTAGAGTTTATAATTATGGCTCAGAAAATACATTCTTCTGTAACAGCTACTTTGTAGCACAGAGGATTAAAACACTGTGGATGAGGTACTTAATGAGTCAAAGGTGCAGGGTTTGAAGCTTTTCCCTTATTGTTCTGTTATTTATTTATTTTTTTGTAAGTGACTTACAGCAATATTTAAAGGTGATCTCTGCTGTCCGGTATTAGCATAGATGAATAATGTTCTGCTTAGCTGACAAGTCATTTTCTGTGCCAAGGGTACAAAGTTTCAAGCTTTTCCACCTACTCTTAAGGTTTTTGAGTGAGTCAAGGTAATATTAACCCCATATGTATTTCATATTTTTGTGCTGCAAAACCTTTTGCTTTACTACATTTTTAAGTGATTTAGGGGAATATTTCACATCCCTGGTGTCTAGATCCCCCCAACATATGTCTTTCTTTTGCAAAACTGTTGTTCTATTAACATTTTTAGTGTATTTAGTGTACTATTTATAGAGTATTTTTGATGTCTAGTGCTCCCCCATACCATAAAATCTTTCATGTTGAAAAACTGTTCTTTTATTAACTTTTTAAGTGTCTTTACGGTAATAATTAAATTCCCTGATGCCTAGTGCCTTCCAGTACTGCAGAATTTGCTCATTAGCCTAGGGGAGTTTGTTTCATTTGGTTGCAGGACCTTGTCCAAAGACCCTTTTCCATCTTAACCCAGAATTACATTTCTACATTTTTTTTCAAATTCTGATATCTATATAATACTTCTTCAGCATATCTTTAAATTCATTTTTTAAAACTTAATGCCAGCACAGTAAACAATTTAAATTAGCAACATTAATTTGTATTATTACCAAAGAAATTAAGATTGACTATGTAAAGGCTGAAGAGCCGAGGCGCTAGAGGAGTTTGTTTTTGTACTGTTTGAATTATAGTATTTCCTTGTGCACTTTTGAAGTTTGGATAACAAGATTTTATCGTGTGAGGTTGTGCCTTTTTTTAAGAAGACTTGTGGAACTGTATTTATCAACAATGATACACAGTGTTTTGTTGTAGCGACTGTGACTTTTAATAAACCGTTGGAAAGGTAATCACTGGCCTTTTTCTTTTCATTTCTGTGGTGAAATTAAGATCCACTCCATACTTAATAAAAATCCAGCACAGTACACTATAACACAATGCGTGACCAGTGTGGTCAGTAATATTAAGGCACACTGGTTATTGTTTGACTGTTCTGTAAACATGACCAGACATGCTCAGACATGCCCCAACATGTATATTTTTCAAGGTATGAAAACTTGTGAAAGTTTAGAAAAAATATAATTTGAGGTTTATGTGCATTATATTCCAGTATTTATGAAGAAGACTTTGAATCCACCAACTATTATCACTGTAAAGAATGCTTCTTACTGATAACATTACTATTTCTACATATTTAATAGTTTTTATTGTTCACAAAATATTTACTTTTGTTTATCTTATGCTTTTTTAAGTTTATTATTCAAAAAATTCTCTGGAATGCAAAACGGGTGTAGGCTGCTAGAGGTGTGACATTCTGTACCACGTAGGTTTTAAATGAGTAAATACTTTTCCCTGCTGTTGCTTCCACAGATCCACGGTATTGAGTGCCCAGCCAATCAGCATTGTTCATTTTGTCTTGTGTTTTAACCAATACTGTTCTTGATTTAACTTCCCTTACTACACACTGTCTCTTATCTGCTTATACTGCTGGAAACTAGTTGATCAAACTGGAAGGTTCCTTCCCTTATACTGCTAAAGCTTGCGTTCCCCTTTATCTTATCCTCCTACCTGCAAAGTGCACTACTTAGAGCTTGCCCTTGTCCCATACTCCTTTTAAAACATGCTCATTCTAGTGTTTGAGTTCATAGACCCTTCCTACAAATTCACTTCATTAGCACTTATTTAGTGCCCCTTTACTGGTGTACATGCATTTACTGTGATTTGAGTCAAGAATTGCCTTGGTTTAAACTCTGAGATTATTGGAAGGGCAAACCCATTCCTAGCCCTCTGATTGCTTGTGGAACCTTGAATTGTGCTGTTTTGCTTTTGGCCAGTGAGGTCTTTTAAATTTTTTTCTATTTCTCTGCTGTCATAAGTTGCCTGTTTTGCAAGGTGCTGCTCTTCTTTCAGATATTTAACTGTGCATTGTATAGAACCAAGCGATTAGAACCATAACTTCCTCTATATGAACTTACTGCAGAAATTTGGAGTGTATTTAATGGTCAGTAGTTGTACTAAATGTCTCATTCCTCTTCATATGTAGACTTGTATTGTTCATCTTAGCAATCCATTTAAGAAATGCCTAATTTCTTAGGCACTGCTCCCCCTCCATCTCACAGCAGTAAGCAACTGGAAACATGAAACTGAATTTCCCAGCTGTCTCTGTAGTCAGTTTGGTTGGAATGGGCATAGTGAGACAATGCAGTAATTGTCTCATGTTCACTGACAACTACCTACTACTTAATCTGCCACAGCATATGAGAGACATGTAGTTATATAATATTATTGGAGGCAAAGCTCTCACATGAAGACACTACAAACAACAAGGTTGTCAACACCATACTACACCTATTTCAAACACCTCAAATCAAGCAACAGACCCACATAGGCTGAGGCTCTGAAAACTAATCTACCTAAACTTCAAAGGCCACTCAGATGCAAGTGTTTCAACAAGTACCCTCAGCAACCTCACAAACACTCAACTCAAGCAGCACCCATCACAAAATGTGCACCTGTAAACTCAATTCAAGCAGCACCCACCACAAAATGTACTCCTGTAACTAACTGTCTTAATTAGAAAGCCCAAAGGCAAATCTTCACACAGCCCAACATCTTAGCCATAGGAAACTCCATTGTGAGACCCATTGATGCGTCACTAACCAGACTGAGCAAGGAGAGGGTTATGGCCCATTGCCAATTAGGGAACAGGATTCACCAAATAATTCAGGCAGTCAAGTCCTTGCACCACAAGTACTCATACAATACAGTTCATGGAAGTAAACGACCTGAGATGTACCCACCACCCACAGGATTATATCAAGGCAGACATGATGGAGATCTCAGAATATGTGTCCAAGGCTGGTATGAACTTATCCCTGAGCAACATTTAACCTCCACTCAGAAGGATGCCATGATATGAACTAAAGATGATCAACTTCAACAATTGGCTTAGTTTCTAGTGTCATTCAAAGGAAGTACAATATACACATGCCTGGAAGGACATGGCAGACAGCCCAAACTACACTGCCATAGGTGTCCGAACCTGTTTTATCAAGGCTTTTGAATGTTGACAAAAACCTTATCCACCACCTTAATCCATTTTTAGGGAAACTCAGTTTTCAAAACTTCCAACATAACAAAACAATATTCAGATAACATGAAAGTATTGATGCCCAATGCTAGGAGCTTTAACAAAAAAAAAAATACACTCCTTATAGATGCTTTTGATCCTAGAATTCATTGATATTAATTGTCTTGGAGACCTGCTTCAAGAATATTAAAAGTACCCTATCTGTGTAAGGTTTAAACACCTAACACACGTTCAGAACCAGAGTACTAGATAACGTCAGCAAAGGTTGTGGGGTCTCTATATTTGTAAAACAAAATTTCATCTCCAGACTTGTTAGACAGGATAATGGCTTGACCCCTCTCTGAATGCAAAATCCTTCACTGCCAAATTCTATGCACATGCAAACAGCTGGGTAAAAGCATCTGTCCCCATCTAAAATAAATATAACACCAAATTTAAAAATATAGCCCTATGGTGGAACCCAAATATAAACAGACTCTGCAATGAAAGGAAAAATCTCATTGCACATAAAAGTAAATGTAACTCTTCAAATGCCAAAAACGCTCTGACCAAAATAAGCACAGTACTCTGGTCCCTGAACATATCTACCCAAGTTAGATAGCAGGTAAAAATAGCCAACCAGACTCCCCTTACTCTGGAATAGACTGCCCATACATGTCAAGCTGAGTGCCTCTTTGGCTCCCTTCAAAAGGAACCTTGATGATTGGATGGGAGATAGGAAATTCACCCTGGGGATCACATCAGTCACCCTGCTAGACAGAGGACCAGGGAAGTAAATATTCTGGGAAGAAATAGCCACGGAATTGTTATGGCTAGGCTTGCATAGGCCCTAGGGCCAACAGCCTAGTACCAACCTATGAACATCAAACAGCTGAACACAGAGCTCTGTAGCAGGGTGACTAATGTGATCCCCAGGGTGAATTTCCTATCTCCCATCCAATCGTCAAGGTTCCTTTTGAATAGAGCCAAAGAGGCACTTTGCCTAACTTTTTTTCCTTCTTCTATTTTCGTCCTTCTCTACTCCTCCATTACTCACAATTATCCTGTCTCTTTATTTTACAGCAGCTCTACCCCCGGGTACACCCTCTTGTGCATAGGTTAGAAACAGAACCTACAAACCATGATGAACAGAAAGGAATATCTCCTCCCATTACTGTGTGAAGACTCCGTTCTGCTCTACGCGCCCTACTGTGTGCTTACCTCATCACTCAAGTGAATTTCTCGGTGTATGTTGCCTTATTATCTAAGTGCATAACTGTGTTTTATTTTCTGCTCATTTACTCTGCGAGTCTGACTTCTTGCCTACAGCGTGTTAGCAGGTGACTGCAGCCCTCCTCTCTCCCTCCCCCCTCCTGATATTATTTTATCAACCAAACGGATACAGTGTGCCATCATTTCTGTACGATCCTTACTAGCAGTCATTTCTCCTGCTGCCACTAAGTGGCACCACATACCCAGGAATTAACCTATACCCACGGTATTTCTCTCCCTGAGATTTACTTTAGGAACAGACCCTTTTTTCACTTTTTCTGATCTCCTGCTGTTTCTTCCCCTCTTTTTCTACTGTGCATGTTGCCTTATCACTTTTTGCTTTAAGGCACAATTTTTCTGTCCTACCTTATGCCTCAGCTGCTGTCTCTTTAGCTTATGCTTTTCCTCTCTAGCCTTTGACCTTCTGGGTCTACCCGCTCCGTTCGTCCTGCGGGCTCACTCCGCTCCCCTACCTTGCCCCCAAATTCCACCCACCCCCGCTACACCTAAACTTATACCTCTAAGACCAGACCCCCTCCCTTAATACCCTATCCCTAACCTTTTCTCATTACCCTATTATATACTTATCACATATCACTTACTTCACCTTATTA